>NC_074679.1:7714249-7849249 GCF_029448725.1 Salvelinus fontinalis
CTAGCTCCAACAGTGCAGTAATATCTAACAATTCACATCAATACACACAATACACACCAACCTAAAAGGAAAAGAATGGCTCCCAAGTGGCGCAGGAGTCTAAGGCACTGCATCTCAGTGCTAGAGGTGTCACTACAGCCCCTGGTTCGATTATAGGCTGTATTACAACAGGCCGTGATTGGGAGTCCCATAGGGCGGCGCACAATTGGCCCAGTGTCGCCCGGGTTAGAGTTTGGCCGGGGTGGGCCATCATCGGAAATAGACATTTGTTCTTGGGTGGGTCGGTATAATGCTTTATAACTTGTTGAACACATGTATGAGCCTTTATAATGTATTATAATAAGGCTTATAATGCCGTGTATGTGTGTGCGTACGTGCGTGCGTGCGCTTACTTAGTCCAGAGCTGTGGATGGCCTTGATCATCTTCTTCATCCTCTGTAAGGTGCTCTGGTCCATCTCTAAGGACTGCAACACATAAAGAGAGGAGAAGAGACTTAAGGAAACATATACTTGACATGTATTGAGCAGTATAGGGAAAGATCTGCCTTCCTGAAACCCTGAGGTAAATCCTAACTTCCGATCAGTCTGTCCATGCAACTCTGACTTTGATGTAAATCATGTATTGATGATGTCAATGACACTTGAACATTTTTGGGGGGGAATATTACAACACAGACTCCCAAGTTAGGATTTCAACCAGTAGTAATGAGAAACAGAAATGGAGAAAAAAAATTACCCTGTCCAAACTGTCTCTAGGGAAAATACACTTTCTTTGACTTTCTAGCAGCGGTCATGACGACTGTTTAGTTCCCACGCCATGACTAATGTTAAGTGAACAGGTGAATCAGCACTTAGTCCGTATAGCACCGTCACATTTACCATCATTGGGCTGATGTCACTCACTAACCACCGACCTCGCCTGACGTTTTGTTTCAGGTTCACCGACTCTTTCAGGTTCACCGTGCATTTGACATGTTGAAACTTCCCTCAGCTCTGTTTGCATTAGAACAGTGGTATTCAAATCTTAGCCACGAGGTCTGCTGGTTTTCTCTTCTACCTGATCATTAATTGCACCCACCTGGTGTGCCAGGTCTAAATCAGTCCCTGATTACAGGGAAGAATGAGAAGAGAAAAAAAAACAAGTATGGAACTGGATTCGAGGTCCAGATTTACTAGTTACAGTTTTTATAAGGATTATTACAGTAACTCGACCAGTAGTGGTTAGTGTTCCTGTGACATAACGGCTCTTGTGGGGGACTTCCATATGTCTTATTTGTCAAATTCAAAAGAGCATGGGACTTTATACTGTATAGAAATGTATGGAAAGACTCACTTCTGCCTTATTTTCCACTTTTACAGTCAACTGCTGAGCAAGGCCACGTACAGTAGGAGTCAGGGCAAGACATAGTGGTCAAAGTGAAACTGCTACGCTCCAAGGTCATAAATGTGTTTACTTAAGTCTATGAGACCGTCCGGGTGAAGGTGATGTGTCCAATATGATGTTTCCTATGAACAAAATGATGTAATGTCACCATTTAACAAAGAGAGAACCTTTTTAAAACCTCTCCTCGTACACAGAACCCAAGAACAGGCCACACCACCATGGTGCAGTAGACGGTAGAACAGTTACAACGCACCCTGTTACGGTAAATCAAAAGGTATGTTACGCTTCCTAACGGAGACTTTAAAACCCCCCCAGCATGCATTTAGCATAAAACCTAGGGTCCCGAGGACCAGACCTTGTGGTTCATCCCTGCTGTGTCCTGTCTGCAGCATCTGCTGATACTCTGTCTTACACACACACACACACACACACACACACACACACACACACACACACACACACACACACACACACACACACACACACACACACACACACACACACACACACACACACACACACACACACACACACACACACACACACACACACACACACACACACACACACACACACACAGAGAGCTGCTGTAATAATAGAGCAGTGTCCAAGGTTTGAAACAGACAGTAGAATAGAAGGAAGATTGCATTGTCTGTGGAGAATACACCCAGTCTGTCTCAATGGTAACACGTGTATTTATGGGCGTAACTGTTTTGCTCTTCTCTCAAGGGTATAGGGAATTTTGGTATGTGTGTGTCCCTGGCTGCGTGTGTGTGTGTGTGTGTTGTGTCAAAACCCCAGTGTGTGTCACTGTCAACCCATGGTCAGGCAGCACAACAGGAATTCCTGGCTTCGGGGATATCTGATCCTATGAACCTGCTGCTGGCAAGAGGACAGATTTGTTGAATAACCACAAGAATGACTAGCCCTTGGAATCTGGCTTTCCCTTGCTCTCTCTCCTTTTATCTCTCTCTCTCTCTCCATTCAAATAACCTTATCAGCACTCAACTACTATCAAGAGTAACAAGCAGCAGTAGGAGGCCACAGCCAGGCCAACACAACCACTATAGCCATAACACACTGCCTCCCCTAAAACATCACGACCTAGTAATGGGATCACTCTGCCCTCTGATCACTCTGATACCGAGCCAGCATTTGTAAATGGCACTGATCACGTTGCATTAAAATGGATTCTCTCCATAGCTGCCCTGCATATATGGGTTCAAATCCTAATATTAATTGGCTTTAGCCTGCATGGAGTGGCAGGCACTTTTGGGACATTCCTATTGGTTCCATTGTACCAGGCAAGCTCAATCAAGCCCAGCTAAAGTATTTGAAATGATTTCAAATACTATTTAAACCCAGGTCTGGGAATCAGATTCCAAAATGGCCTCTCCCCAGCGGAGCTATCCCAGCTATGTTTCCAGACTGTCGTAACTGTCGTAACTATAAATAGTTAGATTAGTCATATAGAGAAATGGTTGGACTGGCACCGCAGGGTATCTCTGTTGGACTGGCACGTCCAAGCCTAGGGTATCTCCGTTGCTTACCTCTCTTTTGTGATGGTTATCAGGAGAAATGTCATACACAGTGTGCCCATCCAACAGCCCTTCACCTAAACATACTGACAGAGATACACAAACAGACTCTAGCATCCAGCGGTACTGTTCAGTTAGGAGAGCTGGCCAGGAACCCAGTGATCTATCCTATCATCTTAAAGGAGCAATCTGTAGTTGTTACATCCATTGTTGGATTTATAAATGAATAATATACCCATAGATTCTTGGAAGAATTTAACTTAATGCCTCATGTACACCATCAGAACCCAAAATATAAGATTGTTTTGACTACAATGTTTGTAAACAATGTAAACCTCAAAACATGGTTAAAACTATAATGTTGATATCATGGATGGTCAGTCCTGGCATCCATTGCTCTGACTATGAATTTGAGAATGGTTACATTTCTCCAGGCCCTTCCCTAAGCTTTTCTTTTTTTATCATTTTTTTTTAAAGAGACAGGGTGTTGTTATAGTTTAAACTGCAGATTGGTCATTTAAAATGTGTCATATCATTATTACACAACTGAAGTTTGTGTAAGGCTATATATATAGTTGGGTAACGTGTTTTTTTTTTACCATATCTTCTTTCTTTGGACTTTCACTGGGGCATTTCAGACCACTGAGGTTTACTTGGATCATAGAGATATATATTCATAAATAAAGCTTAGTGTGTGTGATGTCACAGTCAGAAGCCAGCTTCTCTCTCTGATTCATCTACAATGTTGAGAAGCCTTGAAACCACAGTCCGAGGAGAAATGGATTCAAACAAACATTAACACATACATAATCCCCAACAGGCCTTGAGGCTGGAGTTCCGCCCACCAAACCCCCTGTCCTTCACCCCCCCCCCCCCCCGCCCCCAGCACAACACACACTAATCCTTCCTAGCCGTCCACACTCCAAACGAGTGCCGTCTGGCTGGCCTGCTGTGTTTGTTTCCGGTGGTCCTGCTACAAGCTCAGCCAGGTCATCCCAGCCCAGAACCCCATAGAGCCCCAGTCACAGCCCTCAGGAACTGAGCTAATTAAAGAGGCTCTGCCATAATCCCTTCAGGAAACTCTGCCAGAGATGTGCTGTGCAGCCATGGGCTTCTAGCGGGGCTGATTGGCTCTTTTAGCCTAGCCCTGCTGTGAGGAAACCAGACATGGGATTATGCTGAGTCAACATTTGAGGAAGGCTGTGGAAAGGTTGATTTGGAGTTGGGATTCAGTCTATGGAAAACATAATTCTCCTAGCCTTGCTGTGACAAAATCAAGGCATGGGAGTCAACGTTTGGAGAAGGTTACGAGAAAGTTGTGGTAATGTTGGTCTTTTGGATTCATTCAGTCTGGCAGGTCTGCCATGCCAAGTCTGAAGAGCATTAGTCAAACATGTTCCAGCCAGGATTGCATCGTGCTTCTATTGCCAGGAGTTTTATCCAGCCTCAGCATTTTTTGTTGTGTAAAAAGAGGTAGGAAATACTTAAGTGTGTTGGTAGAACAAATGAAGGCCTCTGATTATGTAACTGATGAGGAACAGACATTTTATTTCATCCTCCCAGCCTTCAGTTCAGCCTCTCCAATTAGAGGCCATCGACTCTTCTAGCTGACAGGTTCCCAATAACAACCACAACAACGACGATAACAACAAATCAAGATCTGCGTGATGCTCTGCGCTACAGCTTTCTCCAATAGCGAGTCAACACTGATGTTTACCTGTGTCATTTTTTTACAGTTCCATGCACTGCTAGCTGATCTTCACCATCATAATCACTCCCTTCTCGTATAAGAGCTAAGATCTCTCTAACAACTACCTTGAGGAGAATCTACTTACTCCTAATCTCACGTTGACATCGAAGTTCAGTAAAATGCGTTCCATCAAGACCCGCCAATAGCAATCAAAGCTGTGGCCAATCATAGCTCAAGATTTTGACGAAGGCTCGGATGATTATTGCCCATCTGAACATCTGTTCCACAATGGTCTCTCCAATAGTTCACGACAGAGACCATGAAAGACTATTCCTCAGTAGTCAATGTCTCAGTGGGTATGGTATTGGTATTTTATTAGGATCCCCATTAGCTGTTGCGAAAGCAGCACCTACTCTTCCTGGGGTCCACACAGATCATGAAACATGACATAATACAGAATATTAATAGACAAGAACAGAACTACATCAATTTAAAAATGGCCCACTTAGCCTACCTATCAATACATACACACAAAATATCTAGGTCAAATAAGAGTGAGGTGTTGCTTTATCTGTTTTTTGAAACTAGGTTTGCAGTTCACTTCCGCTATATGAGATGGAAGGGAGTTCCATGCAATAACGGAGCTATATAATATTGTACACTTTCTTGAATTTGTTCTGGATTTGGGGACTGTGAAAAGACCCCTGGTGGCATGTCTGGTGGTGTAAGTGTGTGTGTGTCAGAGCTCTGCGTAAGTTGACTATGCAAACAATTTTGGAATTATCAACACATTCATGTTTCTTAGAAAAAGAAGTGATGCAGTCAGTCTCTCCTCAACTCTTAGCCAAGAGAGACTTGCATGGATAGTATTTATATCAGCCCTCTGGCTACAATTAAGAGCAAACCGTGCCGTACTGGGTCAGCTGCAGCTTAACTAGGTCTTTCTTAGCAGCACTTGACCTATGATGACCTATGACCGGACAATAATCAAGATAAGATAAAACTAGAGCCTGCAGGACTTGCGTTGTGGAGTGTGGTGTCAAAAAAGCAGAGCATCTCTTTATTACGGACAGACCTCTCCCCATCTTTACAACCATTGAATCTATATGTTTTGACCATGACAGTTTACAATCTAAGGTAACACCAAGTCATTTAGTCTCCTCAACTTGTTCAACAGGAACACCATTCATGACCAGATTCAGCTGAGGTCTAGAACTTAGGGAATGATTTGTACCAAATACAATGCTCTTAGTTTTAGAAATGTTCAGGACCAGTTTATTACTGGCCACCCATTCCAAAACTGACTGCAACTCCTTGTTAAGGGTTTCAGTGACTTCATTAGCTGTGGTTGCTGATGCATATATGGTTGAATCATCAGCATACATGGACACACAGACTTTGTTTAATGCCAGTGGCATGTCATTGGTAAAAATAGAAAAAAGTAGAGGACCTAGAGAACTGCCCTGCGGTACACCACACATTGACATAAGAGAAGCTTCCATTAAAAAATACCCCCTGAATTAAATTAGATAGATAGCTCTGAAACCACAATATGGCAGAGGTTGAAAAGCCATAACACATAAGTTCTCAACAACAGGTTATGGTCAATAATATCAAAGGCTGCACTGAAATATAACAGTACAGCTCCCCTCAGTCTTCTTACTGTCAATTTCTTTGAACCAATCATCAGTCATTTGTGTCAGTGAAGTTCATGTTGAGTGAACCCATGGGCACTTTCTCTGTTATGGGAGGAATGATATTCAGGTGAAACTAGGCTATAGCCTGTTACTGCAAGACAATGGTCATAACTGTATTGTAGCTAAGGTTATTCTGGAAAGTATTCAATGTCACAGTCATTTAGCTTAACCCTCATACAGGAAAATTACCTATTTGGACATGCTTATTTGTAAATCGTATTTAAATAAACACCTCACCTATCTATCAACTGCCCCAACGCTCTGCATTGCACTATCCACTGTCCCACGACGACATGAAACACTTGTGAAATATCATGGAAATATTTATAAATAGCCTACGTTTATAAATTACATCAAAATTAACTTGGCCAACTTGTTTTAGGGGTTTACCTATCGGTTCACCTTCCACAACTGTCAATAACAAGTTAGGCTACCTAATGCAGACAGGTATACAATATTAGTACGCACAGCGCGTTCACCACTCTCTCGCTGCGCTGCACTAGCCTGACTTACCTCTTCGACTGCCGAAACGGTGTTCCGACATTCACTCATTTTGGACTGAAAACTCGAGGTAGCCGGTGAAGCCAAGTCCTCGTTTGTCAGAGCAACAAACTCCGAAATGTTGATACGCTCCGGCATATTTCTCTCAATGTAAAGGGGTCCAACTGAAGATACACAAAAGTTAGTAAAAGTGTCAAACACGCATGTTTCCATGGAAAATGCACTTGTTCTCCATTGTGGAAAAGGCTACAGCAAAAGGTAAAATGTCTCACTGCGGTGCGGTTCATGAGTGAGCACCACTGCGAGCGCTAGAGATCCAATGCTGGCTCTGTGCGTGAGGTTAGGGGGGGAGTAATTCCATCATCACGTGGAATGTTTCTGCTTTCTGGCATACTGAATTGGGCGCGTGAAGAATGGACCCGCAGTCTTTTGCCGTCTCATTTCCCCTCCATACAAACCCTAGCGTGTAGTGAAAACAGTGGACTACTACACAGATGAATAGGGTGTCACACACCATACAATCTTTTTAGAATGCAATGAAAAGGGTCAGGGCGCTATGAGGAAATGGAGCAAGATCCACCATGTGAAAGCACTGCAATATTCTACATTTTAATCAAGGCTAAACTAAACCAAAACATTCAACTTTCAATACCTTCCATTGGCGTATTCCACCAGTTTAGCCAAATTATATAGCTGTCATTCTATGGCAAACCTCACCTCTACACTTGAAAAACCTTTATCTCAGCCTCTAATTCCCTGCAGGGTATAGATAGTATGACTCTGTTGGGCCCCAGTGCAGGTAACAGACTTGTAACAAACCTTTATATACCCACCCTTGACATTACGGTTTCACCTTACAGGTGTACTTGAGATACCCGACTCCTCATTCCTGCTACTATACAATCTGCCAACACATGAAAGGGAGGATATCAAAGTACTTTGCCTGAGGGAAGTTAAGTTTTAGACTTGAAAAGCTTTGGGTGCAATGTAGTCCAGGTATGACTGTGTTTTTCAAGCCCACTGCAACCATATTGAGTATGGGGGGACTACTTGATATGACCACAAAACCACATATTTACCTGCTGAAAGGATATAACCAATTGACCCTTCACTAAGCCCCGCCACAGAATTTGGTGCAACCTATCGCACCGTTCCAATGCATAACAACTGTTGTCAAGTCTGACACACTGAGGTGTAATAAGAACTGGAGACGGCATCCAAGATGTCCGCCAGTTGTTCTCAAGGTAACCTACTCACGTTCACATACTCCGATATATCTGGGTTGCATCCAGTTTATGTTGATCAACATCAAATGCGCACTAGCACTCAGAGCACACCGGGTGCAGCGACAACGCCATCACATCATCCAAAAATATGGGAGACATTGGATAAATATAAAATATTCATAGCTTTGGTTGTGAGTAATGGAAAACAAATCGGCCTCAGAGACAATTATTTGAATAATAAATGTTTTGTGCACGAAGGTGATGACTAAAGTGTCTTATTAGGAATTTTAGAATCTGACTTCTCTGGGTGGCCGTATATGCGAATTGTCTTTCTGGGCCGGGCGTCAGTTAAACTGCGATACTGAAGCAAAATTGGAGGAGCAGTTGAAACCAGGCCCCCTTCGTCCGACACCTTGGACATGTTCACCTATGAAACGCATGGAAGCCATTGAAGGCATTGGAAAACTTGAGTTTTCATCCAAAAACACATTTTTCAATGCAACAAGTTGTACAGTGCACCAGGGGCACTTGTTACTATAATTCCTAAGATGCAAAGCCTGTTGATGGCGTATATTTTTTTTAAATCTGAAATTATGCTTTTGTTACCATAGTTTTCTAGCTCAGCTGGTTAGCTAGATCTCAGTCTATTGACCACCCAACGTTGCTAACGCTAGTTAGCCAGTTAATAAAAATGTTAGTTTTTTTTCTCTCAAAATGTTAGCAAGCTAAATTAGCCATGTTATGAATACAACTATCATCTGCTGTCGACAATAAGGATTTGATTTGAGAGCACTAGTTAGCTCCAAAAGTGGTTACAGCTTCGACTGCATGCTGACAGTGAATTCAGAGTCATCGAGGGGCTAGCTACACTACAAACATCATTTTACCAGGTTCCAGTGAATTCAGAGTCATCGAGGGGCTAGCTACACTACAAACATCATTTTACCAGGTTCCCGTGAAGCAATTGTAATGACAGTCCACCACAACATACCGGAGGGTATTCCTGATTAGCAAGGGGTAGTCTGTGTTTAATTTCATTGTGTATTAAAAAACACACAGTTTGAGGTCATTTTGAGGGGATTTTGCCAGTGGTGTATATATAAGGAAATGGGCTTTGCATGAAAAAGAAAATCTGAAGTTGCAACAGTAACCAAGGGGGGCGGGACTTAGCAAAGGGTCAACTTGGGAAACTTTTACATGCGTCATTGTGACAGTAAACTCAAACAAACTCAAGGTTATTTCCTGAACAGTCCTGAAGGAATAGCACAGTCACTGCCAGACTTTTTGAAGTAGTAGTGCTGTGTTATTGTAATAGCAGCCTTGATTGAACACCAACCCTTACTTTATTTTTGTAAATTAACTAGGCAAGTCAGTTAAGAACAAATTTCTATTTACAATGACGGCTTACCCCGGCCAAACCCTAACCCGGACGACACTGGGCCAATTGTGCGCCGCCCAATGGGACTCCCAATCACGGCCGGGTTGTGATACAGCCCAGAATCGAACCAGGGTCTGTAGTGACGCCTCTAGTACTGAGCTGTAGTGCCTTCGACCGCTGCGCCACTCGGGAGCCTAACACGTGATAACTCTTTCATGTAGGGTGAATTCAGAAAAAGTGTGACATCATATAAACTGGGACAGCTTAATCCTGACCTTGTTTATTTCTTGGTCTGACAATTGAAAATCAAAACTATTGTTGCTAATCCCTTGCAGAGAAACCACATAATCAAAATCACGTCACTTCATTGGTGTGACTTCATTGGTGTGACGTCATAGAAGGGGCTTCTAACAGGAAGCTCGCCGTAAGATCAGTGACAGATTTTTTTTCTGTTTTGATATAAAGGTTATAAAACGGTCATAAATAATGATGAACTGTGCAAAATTGTGATGTAAATGTGCATAATATGTACTAGTACATTTTGTATATTCAGTCATTTGTTGTTGTCCCGCATTACCAACCATAGCTAGTTAAAGTAAGACAGCATGGAGTAGCTAAGGTGGGACAGTCTTATAGTATTTTCCAATGTAGGAAAGAGATCCAGTATTCATTATGGACCCTGTAATTAGATTAGACAGGGCTCTGGTTCTTGTAGTACTGCTATCTTGCACAAAGCAGAACTATAGTAGGGGGAATTCAGAAAAAGTGGGAGACTGTCACGGCCGTCGAAAGAAGTGGACCAAAGTGCAGCATGGTGAGCGTACATTTCCTTTTATTTTAAAATGTCGCCAACAAAACAAGAAACAAAATAAACGACCGTGAAGCTTACGAGGGCTAAGTGCCACTAACAAAAGTCAACTACCCACAATCACAGGTAGGAAAAAGGGCTCCCTAAGTATGATTCCCAATCAGAGACAACGATAGACAGCTGTCCCTGATTGAGAACCATACCCGGACCAAAACATAGAAACACAAATCATAGAAATAAAGGACATAGAATGCCCACCCAAATCACACCCTGACCAAACCAAAAAGAGACATAAAAAAGATTAAAAAGGGTCTCTAAGGTCAGGGTGTGACAGAGACTTTTTACATTTCTGTCTTCTGTAACCTCTTTCAGCATCGATCCAACATATTAGCCCAACACATGATAACTTTCTGAAATTCTCAAAATGTTTCCTAAATGCAAAAAATGGAATTGAATTGTTATTGGGGTACAATCAGGACTGTACCAGTTTATCTAACCTGCTGTCCCTGTTGAACAAATGCAAACTGAAAATATGGTTTTGGCTCTGCGTACATACATTGGTTTGTCATGCCTCCTGTGAATATGATATCAACATTTTTCCTTTTTGTCTGATTAGAAAAAAAAAAAATCACCTTTATTTTACCAGGTAGGCTAGTTGAGAACAAGTTCTCATTTACAACTGCGACCTGGCCAAAATAAAGCAAAGCAGTGTGACACAGACAACAACACAGAGTTACATATGGAATAAACAATAAACAAGCCAATAACACAATAAACAAGTCAATGACACATTAGAAAAAAATAAAGTCTATATACAGTGTGTGCAAAGGGCATGAGGAGGTAGGCAATAAATAGGCCATAGGAGCGAATAATTACAATTTAGCAGATTAACACTGGAGTGATAAATGAGCAGATTATGTTGTGCAAGTAGAGATACTGGTGTGCAAAAGAGCAGAAAAGTAAATAAAAACAATATGGGGATATGGGGATGAGGTAGGTAGATTGGGTGGGCTATTTACAGATGGACTATGTACAGCTGCAGCGATCGGTTAGCTTGTTTTTCTAGCGTTTAAGAGCAGTTGGAGGCCACGGAAGGCGTGTTGTATGGCATTGAAGCTCGTTTGGAGGTTTGTTAACACAGTGTCCAAGGAAGGGCCAGATGTATACAGAATGGGGTCGTCTGCATAGAGGTGGATCAGGGAATCACCAGCAGCAAGAGCGACATCATTGATATATACAGAGAAAAGAGTTTGCCCGAGAATTTAACCCTGTGGTACCCACATAGAGACTGCCAGAGGTCTGGACAACATGCCCTCCGATTTGACACACTGAACCCTGTCTGCAAAGTAGTTGGTGAACCAGGCGAGGCAGTCGTTAGAAAAACCAAGGTTATTGAGTCTGCCGATAAGAATAAGGTGATTGACAGAGTCGAAAGCCTTGGCCAGGTCGATGAAGACGGCTGCACAGTACTGTCTTTTATCGATGGCGGTTATGATATCGTTCAGTACCTTGAGCGTGGCTGAGGTGCACCCGTGACCTTCACGGAAACCGGATTGCACAGCGGAGAAGGTACGGTGGGATTCGAAATGGTCAGTGATCCGTTTATTAACTTGGCTTTCAAAGACTTTAGATACATTTACATTTAAGTCATTTAGCAGACGCTCTTATCCAGAGCGACTTACAAATTGGTGCATTCACCTTATGACATCCAGTGGAACAGCCACATTACAATAGTGCATCTAAATCTTTTAAGGGGGGGGGGGGGGTCAGAAGGATTACTTTATCCTATCCTAGGTATTCCTTAGATATGCAGGGCAGGATGGATATAGGTCTGTAACAGTTTGGGTCTAGGGTGTCACGCCCTTAGAAGAGTGGGGATGACCGCGGCAGCTGTCCAATCTTTAGGGATCTCGGACGATACGACAGAGAGGTTGAACAGGCTGGTAATAGGGGTTGCAACAATGGCGGTGGATGGTTTTAGAAAGAGAGGGTCCAGATTGTCTAGCCCAGCTGATTTGTACGGGTCCAGGTTTTGCAGCTCTTTCAGAACATCTGCTATCTGGATTTGGGTGAAGGAGAAGCTGGAAGCTGGGGAGGCTTGGGCGAGTAGCTGCGGGGGAAGGGGGGCGGAGCTGTTGGCCGGGGTTGGAGTAGCCAGGAGGAAGGCATGGCCAGCTGCTGAGAAATGCTTATTGAAATTTGCGATTATCATGGATTTATCGGTGGTGACCGAGTTACCTAGCCTCAGTGCAGTGGGCAGCTGGGAGGAGGTGCTCTTGTTCTCCATGGACTTTACCATGTCCTAAAACTTTTTGGAGTTAGAGCTACAGGATGCAAATTTCTGCTTGAAAAAGCTAGCCTTTGCTTTCCTGACTGACTCCGTGTATTGGTTCCTGACTTCCCTGAACAGTTGCATATCGCGGGGACTATTCGATGCTATTGCAGTCCGCCACAGGATGTTTTTGTGCTGGTCAAGGGCAGTCAGGTCTGGAGTGAACCAAGGGCTATATCTGTTCTTAGTTCTGCATTTTTTGAGCGGGGCATGCTTATCTAAGATGGTGAGGAAATTACTTTTAAAGAATGACCAGGCATCCTCGACTGACGGGATGAGGTCAATATCCTTCCAGGATACCCGGGCCAGGTCGATTAGAAAGGCCTGCTCGCAGAAGTGTTTTAGGGAGCGTTTGACAGTGATGAGGGGTGGTCGTTTGACCGCGGACCCATAGCGGATACAGGCAATGAGGCAGTGATCGCTGAGATCCTGATTGAAAACAGCAGAGGTGTATTTGGAGGGCAAGATGTGTTGGATAGATGTGTTGATGTGTTGGATAGATGTGTTGATGTGTTGGATAGATGTGTTAGAAAGATGTGTTGGATAGATGTGTTGATGTGTTGGATAGATGTGTTGATGTGTTGGATAGATGTGTTAAATAGATGTGTTGGATAGATGTGTTGGAGATGTGTTGGATAGATGTGGAAAGAGGCTACAGAAGACTGAAATGCAGAAAGTGTCCCACTAATTCCGAATTCATAAATACACACACACACACACACACACACACACACACACACACACACACACACACACACACACACACACACACACACACACACACACACACACACACACACACACACACACACACACACACACACACACACACATACTCCACCTAGGTCGCTACTACAGTGGAAAATCAGGGGAGTGGTTAACAAACATGCCTAGTTAAATAAATAAAACATGTCAAAAATGTTTTATTTTCCCTTTGCGAGGTGACACTGAAAAAGTTGCGCTCAATCGAGACTGCAGTGAAGAAAATTCTCTTGCAGACCAAGGCATTGAGGTACTACTCTTTTTTTTTTACAATGCATGTCATGGCAAGACCTCATTGCTTGTGTGTTGAAAAGTTCAGACAGTCTATGGCGAAGACTACTGCCACTTTTTATCATCAAACAAAGTGTGTCTCTTTGGGGAAAACGCTGGCTTGAAGTTATACATTCCTGGGTGTACAGTAGAGTATGATCGGCCTCCACGAGCACTGTTAGAGACAGGCTCCATGTAGTGTTGAGCTTAACAAATTGCGTCAGTGACCCAATTTGCTACAATGTTGTTTTCCCTCATGGTTTTCTGTGGCCTGTGTTGGCTGTGTGTATTAGGGTTGATGGAATACAGACATTGCAGAGACTTGCTGCCTGACTATAAACATACCCTCCTTCTGTTATCATGCAGGGAGAGGAAATTAAGCAGCCTGCTTCAGTTACCATGCAGGGAGAGGAGATGAAGCAGCCTGCTTCAGTTACCATGCAGGGAGAGGAGATGAAGCAGCCTGCTTCAGTTACCATGCAGGGAGAGGAGATGAAGCAGCCTGCTTCAGTTACCATGCAGGGAGAGAAGATGAAGCAGCCTGCTTCAGTTACCATGCAGGGAGAGGAGATGAAGCAGCCTGCTTCAGTTACCATGCAGGGAGAAGAGATGAAGCAGCCTGCTTCAGTTACCATGCAGGGAGAAGAGATGAAGCAGCCTGCTTCAGTTACCATGCAGGGAGAGGAGATGAAGCAGCCTGCTTCAGTTACCATGCAGGGAGAGAAGATGAAGCAGCCTGCTTCAGTTACTATGCAGGGAGAGAAGATGAAGCAGCCTGCTTCGGTTACCATGCAGGGAGAGAAGATGAAGCAGACTGCTTCAGTTACCATGCAGGGAGAGAAGATGAAGCCGCCTGCTTCAGTTATCTTGCAGGGAGAGAAGATGAAGCCGCCTGCTTCAGTTACCATGCAGGGAGAGGAAATGAAGCAGCCTGCTTCAGTTACCATGCAGGGAGAAGAGATGAAGCAGCCTGCTTCAGTTACCATGCAGGGAGAGAGGATGAAGCAGCCTGCTTCAGTTACCATGCAGGGATAGAAGATGAAGCAGCCTGCTTCAGTTACCATGCAGGGAGAGAAGATGAAGCAGCCTGCTTCAGTTACCATGCAGGGAGAAGAGATGAAGCAGCCTGCTTCAGTTACCGTGCAGGGAGAAGAGATGAAACACCCTGCTTCAGTTACCATGCAGGGAGAGGGGATGAAGCAGCCTGCTTCAGTTACCATAAGGGAGAGGAGATGAAGCAGCCTGCTTCAGTTACCATGCAGGGAGAGGGGATGAAACACCCTGCTTCAGTTACCATGCAGGGAGAGGAGATGAAGCAGCCTGCTTCAGTTACCATGCAGGGAGAGGGGATGAAACACCCTGCTTCAGTTACCATGCAGGGAGAGGAGATGAAGCAGCCTGCTTCAGTTACCATGCAGGGAGAGGAGATGAAGCAGCCTGCTTCAGTTACCATGCAGGGAGAGAAGATGAAGCAGCCTGCTTCAGTTACCATGCAGGGAGAGAAGATGAAGCAGCCTGCTTCAGTTACCATGCAGGGAGAGAAGATGAAGCAGCCTGCTTCAGTTACCATGCAGGGAGAGAAGATGAAGCAGCCTGCTTCAGTTACCATGCAGGGAGAGAAGATGAAGCAGCCTGCTTCAGTTACCATGCAGGGAGAGAAGATGAAGCAGCCTGCTTCAGTTACCATGCAGGGAGAGGAGATGAAGCAGCCTGCTTCAGTTACCATGCAGGGAGAGGAGATGAAGCAGCCTGCTTCAGTTACCATGCAGGGAGAGAGGATGAAGCAGCCTGCTTCAGTTACCATGCAGGGAGAGAGGATGAAGCAGCCTGCTTCAGTTACCATGCAGGGAGAGAAGATGAAGCAGCCTGCTTCAGTTACCATGCAGGGAGAGGAGATGAAGCAGCCTGCTTCAGTTACCATGCAGGGAGAGGAGATGAAGCAGCCTGCTTCAGTTACCATGCAGGGAGAGGAGATGAAGCAGCCTGCTTCAGTTACCATGCAGGGAGAGGAGATGAAGCAGCCTGCTTCAGTTACCATGCAGGGAGAGGAGATGAAGCAGGGCCTTTCTGTGGCTGCTGCGTTCTCTGGGGTCCTATTGTGAGACTGAGACGGAGCAAGCCGGTCTGTTCAGCCACACACACTGACACACGTGTACACGTACACACACACACACACACACACACACACACACACACACACACACACACACACACACACACACACACACACACACACACACACACACACACACACACACACACACACACACACACACAGAGATTAAGAACAGTGCTCATAAGACGATGGTTTGATTACAGGCAGAATTATTCCAATCTTAACTAGAGAATAATTACATTATTGATATCAAAACTTTGATGCAACTTTTATTCATATGATATTAGGAATATAAGAGAGAACAGAGAGAGAGAGGGGGAGGATAGGGTGAGAAAGAAAGAGAGAGAGAGAGAAAATTGTGTGTGTGACAGAGAGAGAAAGAAAGGAGGAGGGAGAAAGAGGAGGGAGAAAGAGGAGGGAGAAAGAGGAGGGAGAAAGAGGAGGGAGAAAGAGGAGGGAGAAAGAGGAGGGAGAAAGAGGAGGGAGAAAGAGGAGGGAGAAAGAGGAGGGAGAAAGAGGAGGGAGAAAGAGGAGGGAGAAAGGAGGAGGGAGAAAGGAGGCCATTTAGAAAACATTTACAGAAGTTCATTGTCTTTTTGTGTTTATATCCAAACTTGCAGTGACTCACTCCCTCTCTCTATCTACCCTTTCCTTTTCTACCTCCCTCCCTCTCTTCCTTATTATCCTTCACACACTCTTTCAATCTCCTGCACCATTACACTCTGCCTCTCACAACCTCTCTCTTCTCTTTCTGTCTTTTTTTCTCTCTCAAACGCACACTTTCTCTTTCTCCATTTCTCCTCTCCTCCCTCTGTCCAATCAACATCCTTCCTTCTGCAGAGTGGCAGAGAGTCTCATGTTTCAGCTCTTGTATGAGGCTGGAGCCTGAGGTCTTAGCCATGGCTTCCAGGAAAGGTTACCTCCAGGACAGACTTCCCACAATTCCCAGCAGAGGTAGCGCAGCGCGCCCATCCTCCCCTGCACATGAGACGGCCTATCAATTTACAGGGGGAGTCAGGTTTACTGTAAAACCCCTCTTCTTCTTTATTTTCCCTGGGAGGGAGGGAGGGAGGGAGGGAGGGAGGGAGGGAGAGTTCATTTGGACTATTTCTTGAATGGAAAAACATTTTTTAAAGCCCCTAGGTGAAGTCATAATGTTATTGAAGACAGCTTCTATCACTGTTTTGGCTAAAACACGTTAAGCATGTATGAGTATGACTCATTGTGCAGTATTGCTCTCAGGTGGCAGTGTCAGTCAGTCTTGATTCTTTTGATCCCTCCACTCCCCTATACTGTAGGGTTACATCCCAAATGGAACCCTACTGCCTATATAGTGCACTACTTTTGGAACACAAGAATAGATCTCAGTGACAAACAGGACTCATTTTATGACTCATCTGTCGCTAATGTCGTCATGGCAACACCTACGTGTTATGAATGGTGCTTGGGAGTTCAACTTGTTTATTATGAATGAAGGTGGTAATAAAGTCAAATAAATAGAAATGTGTGTCTGTAAAATGTTCCATTAAATTGTCTTTGCCATCGGAGCATTCAATGTCAGTCTACACCTCTAGGGAATGAAGACGGAGCCTGAGTCCCTCTCTCCATCCTGACACCCACCTGACACGTTCAACTGTGGCTGCCAATGGTTTTTCAAACTGTCTCCTCTGTTTTGTGCTTTAGTAGAGCATTACTGTTTCATTACAAAATAGTAATATAGTATAAAAGAAAATAGTCTATTCATAATATTATAACTTTTACTATATGGATAACAATTTTAAGTTGTTCATGTTTACAAATTAATTTATATCTAGATGTTCCATAGAAATGGTCTGAAGCCAGTTCCTTTTGGGTTGCGGCTAAAGTCTGGCATGTAACTAGAAGCATGGTTTTGTTTACTTGGTGAGTACATGAAAATTCAACGCTTTCATTATGGTCATATTTCTAAAAGGTTTGGAAAAGTGTGGAGACCACAGTCTTTCAGAGCATGTAACAAAATGAAAGACCCATTCCTTAGTTTTACGGCTATAAATATCAGACTCCGCCTTTAAGGTGTGACCTATCACAGGCCTGGTTGAGTCTCTGGGGTTTTAGGTTAGACGTCTGTAAAGCACTTTGTGACAACTGTTGTTGTGAAAAGAGCTTTAAGCAATACATTTGATTGATTGTTATGTTGACAGCTTATAAAGCCCGGATGCTAGAGGTTGCCAGGGGGCATTAGGGAGCATAGAGGCGAGCTGAATTTCAGACTATGCTGGCTGGGTGAGGTGTCTGAAACTGTTCATGACTGCTTGTCATAAACACGTAAAGAGTTGCATTCAGAATTCACCAGCCACACAACTTAATGGACACGTAGGCTGGGGGCGAATAACAGTTTGGATAGGATTCAACTATTAATTACATGCTTGTGGGAAACTTGTGTGTGATTCCATTCTTCCAGATAAAACTAGGATACTCGGATACTTGCTATTTTCAAAATAGAGCCAAATCCAAAATGAAATCTACACACACTTGATGGGCCCTTTCAATAGTTGTGTGGCCTCATACTCCAGTCTTCTAGCCTCACCTGTAAGTGTCTCATACTCCAGTCTTCTAGCCTCACCTGTAAGTCTCTCATACTCCAGTCTTCTAGCCTCACCTGTAAGTCTCTCATACTCCAGTCTTCTAGCCTCACCTGTAAGTCTCTCATACTCCAGTCTTCTAGCCTCACCTGTAAGTCTCTCATACTCCAGTCTTCTAGCCTCACCTGTAAGTCTCTCATACTCCAGTCTTCTAGCCTCACCTGTAAGTCTCTCATACTCCAGTCTTCTAGCCTCACCTGTAAGTCTCTCATACTCCAGTCTTCTAGCCTGTCCTGTAAGTCTCTCATTCTCCAGTCTTCTAGCCTGTCCTGTAAGTCTCTCATACTCCAGTCTTCTAGCCTCACCTGTAAGTCTCTCATACTCCAGTCTTCTAGGATCACCTGTAAGTCTCTCATACTCCAGTCTTCTAGCCTCACCTGTAAGTCTCTCATACTCCAGTCTTCTAGCCTCACCTGTAAGTCTCTCATACTCCAGTCTTCTAGCCTCACCTGTAAGTCTTTAATACTCCAGTCTTCTAGCCTCACCTGTAAGTCTCTCATACTCCAGTCTTCTAGCCTGTCCTGTAAGTCTCTCATTCTCCAGTCTTCTAGCCTGTCCTGTAAGTCTCTCATACTCCAGTCTTCTAGCCTCACCTGTAAGTCTTTAATACTCCAGTCTTCTAGCCTCACCTGTAAGTCTCTCATACTCCAGTCTTCTAGCCTGTCCTGTAAGTCTCTCATTCTCCAGTCTTCTAGCCTGTCCTGTAAGTCTCTCATACTCCAGTCTTCTAGCCTCACCTGTAAGTCTCTCATACTCCAGTCTTCTAGCCTCACCTGTAAGTCTCTCATACTCCAGTCTTCTAGGATCACCTGTAAGTCTCTCATACTCCAGTCTTCTAGCCTCACCTGTAAGTCTCTCATACTCCAGTCTTCTAGCCTCACCTGTAAGTCTCTCATACTCCAGTCTTCTAGTCTGTCCTGTAAGTCTCTCATACTCCAGTCTTCTAGTCTGTCCTGTAAGTCTCTCATACTCCAGTCTTCTAGTCTGTCCTGTAAGTCTCTCATACTCCAGTCTTCTAGCCTGTCCTGTAAGTCTCTCGTACTCCAGTCTTCTAGCCTGTCCTGTAAGTCTCTCGTACTCCAGTCTTCTAGTCTGTCCTGTAAGTCTCTCGTACTCCAGTCTTCTAGCCTGTCCTGTAAGTCTCTCGTTCTCCAGTCTTCTAGCCTGTCCTGTAAGTCTCTCGTACTCCAGTCTTCTAGCCTGTCCTGTAAGTCTCTCGTTCTCCAGTCTTCTAGCCTGTCCTGTAAGTCTCTCGTACTCCAGTCTTCTAGCCTGTCCTGTAAGTCTCTCATACTCCAGTCTTCTAGCCTCACCTGTAAGTCTCTCATACTCCAGTCTTCTAGCCTGTCCTGTAAGTCTCTCATACTCCAGTCTTCTAGCCTGTCCTGTAAGTCTCTCGTTCTCCAGTCTTCTAGCCTCACCTGTAAGTCTCTCATACTCCAGTCTTCTAGCCTGTCCTGTAAGTCTCTCATACTCCAGTCTTCTAGCCTCACCTGTAAGTCTCTCATACTCCAGTCTTCTAGTCTGTCCTGTAAGTCTCTCATACTCCAGTCTTCTAGCCTGTCCTGTAAGTCTCTCATACTCCAGTCTTCTAGCCTGTCCTGTAAGTCTCTCGTTCTCCAGTCTTCTAGCCTGTCCTGTAAGTCTCTCATACTCCAGTCTTCTAGCCTGTCCTGTAAGTCTCTCGTTCTCCAGTCTTCTAGCCTCACCTGTAAGTCTCTCATACTCCAGTCTTCTAGCCTCACCTGTAAGTCTTTAATACTCCAGTCTTCTAGCCTCACCTGTAAGTCTCTCATACTCCAGTCTTCTAGCCTGTCCTGTAAGTCTCTCATTCTCCAGTCTTCTAGCCTGTCCTGTAAGTCTCTCATACTCCAGTCTTCTAGCCTCACCTGTAAGTCTCTCATACTCCAGTCTTCTAGTCTGTCCTGTAAGTCTCTCATACTCCAGTCTTCTAGTCTGTCCTGTAAGTCTCTCATTCTCCAGTCTTCTAGTCTGTCCTGTAAGTCTCTCATACTCCAGTCCTCTAGCCTCACCTGTAAGTCTCTCATACTCCAGTCTTCTAGCCTCACCTGTAAGTCTCTCATACTCCAGTCTTCTAGCCTCACCTGTAAGTCTCTCATACTCCAGTCTTCTAGCCTCACCTGTAAGTCTCTCGTACTCCAGTCTTCTAGCCTCACCTGTAAGTCTCTCGTTCTCCAGTCTTCTAGCCTCACCTGTAAGTCTCTCGTTCTCCAGTCTTCTAGCCTGTCCTGTAAGTCTCTCGTACTCCAGTCTTCTAGCCTGTCCTGTAAGTCTCTCGTACTCCAGTCTTCTAGTCTGTCCTGTAAGTCTCTCGTACTCCAGTCTTCTAGCCTGTCCTGTAAGTCTCTCGTACTCCAGTTTTCTAGCCTGTCCTGTAAGTCTCTCGTACTCCAGTCTTCTAGCCTCACCTGTAAGTCTCTCATACTCCAGTCTTCTAGCCTCACCTGTAAGTCTCTCATACTCCAGTCTTCTAGCCTCACCTGTAAGTCTCTCGTTCTCCAGTCTTCTAGCCTGTCCTGTAAGTCTCTCATACTCCAGTCTTCTAGCCTGTCCTGTAAGTCTCTCGTACTCCAGTCTTCTAGCCTCACCTGTAAGTCTCTCATCCTCCAGTCTTCTAGCCTGTCCTGTAAGTCTCTCATACTCCAGTCTTCTAGCCTGTCCTGTAAGTCTCTCGTTCTCCAGTCTTCTAGCCTCACCTGTAAGTCTCTCATACTCCCGTCTTCTAGCCTGTCCTGTAAGTCTCTCATACTCCAGTCTTCTAGCCTCACCTGTAAGTCTCTCATACTCCAGTCTTCTAGTCTGTCCTGTAAGTCTCTCATACTCCAGTCTTCTAGCCTGTCCTGTAAGTCTCTCATACTCCAGTCTTCTAGCCTGTCCTGTAAGTCTCTCGTTCTCCAGTCTTCTAGCCTGTCCTGTAAGTCTCTCATACTCCAGTCTTCTAGCCTGTCCTGTAAGTCTCTCATACTCCAGTCTTCTAGCCTGTCCTGTAAGTCTCTCGTTCTCCAGTCTTCTAGCCTGTCCTGTAAGTCTCTCATACTCCAGTCTTCTAGCCTGTCCTGTAAGTCTCTCATACTCCAGTCTTCTAGCCTGTCCTGTAAGTCTCTCGTTCTCCAGTCTTCTAGCCTGTCCTGTAAGTCTCTCATACTCCAGTCTTCTAGCCTCACCTGTAAGTCTCTCATACTCCAGTCTTCTAGCCTCACCTGTAAGTCTCTCATACTCCAGTCTTCTAGGATCACCTGTAAGTCTCTCATACTCCAGTCTTCCAGCCTCACCTGTAAGTCTCTCATACTCCAGTCTTCTAGCCTCACCTGTAAGTCTCTCATACTCCAGTCTTCTAGTCTGTCCTGTAAGTCTCTCATACTCCAGTCTTCTAGTCTGTCCTGTAAGTCTCTCATACTCCAGTCTTCTAGTCTGTCCTGTAAGTCTCTCATACTCCAGTCTTCTAGTCTGTCCTGTAAGTCTCTCATACTCCAGTCTTCTAGCCTCACCTGTAAGTCTCTCATACTCCAGTCTTCTAGCCTCACCTGTAAGTCTCTCGTACTCCAGTCTTCTAGCCTCACCTGTAAGTCTCTCGTTCTCCAGTCTTCTAGCCTGTCCTGTAAGTCTCTCGTACTCCAGTCTTCTAGCCTGTCCTGTAAGTCTCTCGTTCTCCAGTCTTCTAGCCTGTCCTGTAAGTCTCTCGTTCTCCAGTCTTCTAGCCTGTCCTGTAAGTCTCTCGTACTCCAGTCTTCTAGCCTGTCCTGTAAGTCTCTCGTACTCCAGTCTTCTAGCCTGTCCTGTAAGTCTCTCGTTCTCCAGTCTTCTAGCCTGTCCTGTAAGTCTCTCGTACTCCAGTCTTCTAGCCTGTCCTGTAAGTCTCTCATACTCCAGTCTTCTAGCCTCACCTGTAAGTCTCTCATACTCCAGTGTTCTAGCCTCACCTGTAAGTCTCTCGTTCTCCAGTCTTCTAGCCTGTCCTGTAAGTCTCTCATACTCCAGTCTTCTAGCCTGTCCTGTAAGTCTCTCGTACTCCAGTCTTCTAGCCAGTCCTGTAAGTCTCTCATACTCCAGTCTTCTAGCCTGTCCTGTAAGTCTCTCATACTCCAGTCTTCTAGCCTGTCCTGTAAGTCTCTCATACTCCAGTCTTCTAGCCTCACATGTAAGTCTCTCGTTCTCCAGTCTTCTAGCCTCACCTGTAAGTCTCTCGTACTCCAGTCTTCTAGCCTGTCCTGTAAGTCTCTCATACTCCAGTCTTCTAGCCTCACATGTAAGTCTCTCGTTCTCCAGTCTTCTAGCCTGTCCTGTAAGTCTCTCGTTCTCCAGTCTTCTAGCCTGTCCTGTAAGTCTCTCATACTCCAGTCTTCTAGCCTGTCCTGTGAGTCTCTCGTACTCCAGTCTTCTAGCCTGTCCTGTAAGTCTAAAAGCCTAAAAGACATGTTGGTGAATGGAACCACCAGAATGCATTCCCTTTTCCAGAATGGCAGTTTATTTCTGTTGTTTTTCTTCATATTTATTTCTCCTTCATCCTCTCAACTGCTTTGCTTTATCTCGGCCAGGTTGCAGTTGTAAATGAGAACTTGTTCTCAACTGGCCTCTACCTGGTTAAATAAAGGTGAATTTAAAATAAAAAAAATACAAGTAAATCAATTGCACACTAATGAGAGGAACACACCAGGACTCGCAGATTGACTGAATGTCAGACATTTAAAGATAGCCAGGTGGCTCAGACTAGACTGTTCTTCACTTACATTAGAAACACGTGTTTTTCCATTGTCTTTGGAGAGAGAATGATAGCAGTTAGGTCTCTGCCCAACACAGAAACACAGGGATCAACACCAATCAAATACACATTTCCTTTTACCACTTTCTTAGCAGTAAAAGAAATGTTACTTGGCCCGAGGTTGCTTGGCTACCATGGCGGGAAAATTCAATTGTGTCCAGTTCCATCCTGACTACTAACCCCTAACCCCTTGACATTAGCTTCATCTGCTATCTATTGTCCGCAGGTTCCCCCTGGCAACACACTAATGAGAGGAACACACCAGGACTTGCAGATTGACTGAATGTCAGCCGTTTAAACATAGGCAGGTGGCTCAGACTAGATTGTTCTTCACTTACATTAGAAACACAAGATAAACAAAGTATTAAAGGCCCAGTGCAGTCAGAAATGTGATTTTCTTGTGTTTTATATACACAAAGTGTACAAAACATTAGGAACACCTGCTCTTTCCATGACATAGGCTGACCAGGTGAAAGCTATGATCCCTTATTGATGTCACTTGTTGAATCCATTTCAACCAGTTTAGATGAAGGGGAAGAGACCAGTTAAAGAAGGATTTTTAAGCCGTGAGACAATTGAGACATGGATTGTGTGTATGTGTGCCATTCAGTAGGTGAATGAGCAAGAGAAAAGATTTAAGGTCCTTTGAAGAGGATATTGTAGTAGGTGCCAGGCACACCGGTTTGATTGTATCAACAACTGCAATGCAGCTGGATTTTTCACGCTCAAGTTTCCCATGTGTATCAAGAATGGTCCACCACCCAAAGGACATCCAGCCAACTGGACACAACTGTGGGAACCATTGGAGTCAACATGGGCCGGCATCCCTGTGGAACGCTTTAGACACCTTGTTGAGTCCATTCCCCAAGACGAATTGAGGCTGTTCTGAGGGCAAAAGGGGGTGCAACTCAATATTAGGAAGGTGTTACTAATGTTTTGTAAACTCAGTGTATATTTACACAGTGGTGTAAAGTATGTAAGTAAAAATACTTTGAAGTACTACTTAAGTAGGTTTTTGTGGTATCTGTACTTAACTATTTATATTTTTGACTACTTTTACTTTTACTTCACCACATTCCTTCAGAAAATATTGTACTTTTTACTTCATACATTTTCCTTGACACCCAAAAGTACCCCGTTACATTTTGAATGCTTAGCAGGACAGGATAATAGTCAAATTCACACGCATATCAACAGAACATCCCTGGTCATCTCTACTGCCTCTGTTCTGGGGGACTCACTAAACCGATATGCTTTGTTTGTAAATGATGCCTGAGTGTTACAGTGTGCCCCTGGCTCGCCGTAAATAAATAAAAAACTAGAAAATGGTGCCTTTAGGTTTGCTTAATATAAGGAATTTTAAATGATACTTTTACTTTTGATATATTTTAAATCAAATACTTTTAGACTTTTCCTCAAGTAGAATTTTACTGGGTGACTCTTACTTTTACTTGAATCATTTTCCATTAAGGTATCTTTACTTTTACTCAAGTATGACAGTTGGTTACTTTTTCCACCACTGTATTTACACAATATGAGGTTAGAATAATACTGTGAAAATGAAGACAATGCCCTTTTAGTGTACATTTCAGCCCGTTGTGGTGGGATGGACTTTTGGCCTGCCTGGTGACACACCAGACAGCAAATTAGTTAATAGACCAATAAGAAAGAGAGTTCCAAACATCTCTGCCAATAACAACTAGTTTTCAGTTTTCCCCTTCGCAGACAGTCCTAGCAAAATTATTGAGAAATGTCTCTTTGCTAAGAAGCCATTTTTGTTTATTTTTGACCGTTTTAATATAAAACAATCACAGGTAAGGTACTTCATTCTTAAAACCAGAAATGATTTGATATTCAGATAAAAATGTCTGCATTGGACCTTTTAAAGCTGAACCTTTATCAATGCTCGGATGTTTTTTCATTGTCTTTGGAGAATGATAGCAGTTAGGTCTCTGCCCAACACAGAAATACACAGATCAACACCAATCCAATACACATTTAATTTTAGAGCTTTCTTAGCTGTAAAAGAAAGGTTACTTGGCCTGAGGTTACTTGGCTACCATGGGGGGAAAATTCCATTGTATCCAGTTCCATCGTAACCCCTAACCCCTTGACCTTAGCTTCATCCGCTATCTATTGTTTGCAGGTTTCCCCTGGCAACTTTCAAAGTCCAAAGAATGACTGTGGCTTTTTAGTGTTTTTTTTTGTCCACCTGCCAGAGTAAGTTAATAGCTGTGTCAGTGTTGTTGTTACTGCTCATGTTGCCCTATTCAGTCAGCGTGTGGGAATGTCACAATTCATTGCATCAATGTGATGTTACCCTGAAAGTCCTCAGTCCTTGTGCCAAATTCGAACAGAGAGATAGGCAAATGCTTTCCAAGTAGTGGCATGTTAGCTCAATTGGTGGCAGTGTTGTGGAGCTAAGACACCCACACTGGAGATGATGCTGGGTCATGGTACTACATTTATATTCAAGTCTGTGTTGATACTGAGGTTTGTGTTTGAATCTGTTATCATGACATATTAACCAGAATTCTCTGCTTTGAGGAATCATTTGAAGCAAGTCTAAACAGGATTAGTTATTAGTTCATTAAGATTCTCTGATCAAACTGGTTTAGTATTGAACTAGGCAAACACAACCCTACGGAAGGGAGTTTACTGCTTTGAACACAGAAAAGAACAATGAGATATCTATCATTGACCTACATGTGATGTCTGCCAAGACTACTGGCGCGGCCTGCCATAGCAAATCAATGAATGATGTCATAGGAAATGGACAGAATCGGAAAGTTTACACCATGGCTTCAATACTTTATTTATTCAAACAGACCCTAATATTACAAAATATTAAGTGCTGCATGTCAATCAGAGACCGTCGCTCTTTAACAATGGTCAGTATTAAACTTTCCAAATTACTTAAGGAAAAAGATTATAAATACAAAATCAATTCTGTACAGTTACAAAAAATAATACTCCATTTTTTTAAAACTAGATTGTTGTATTCAAATTGTCTAAAAATCTACACCTTTCCCACCCTTTCACATTCACACACAGAAAACACACACACACACAAAATATTCAAGTTTGTTAGGACAGGACAATTGACTTAAACCCACATTGTGGAAAGAGGCAGAAAATGCACCAAAATACAATTCACTAAAAAAAGAGTCCTCCGATGTGTCCAAATCCTTTAAACTCCTAGACTAGTGTTCATTAGAGCACACAATGGAAAACGTTTAAAACACTTTGCAATGGGAAACAACAATCAGTGATAGTTCCTCCGCATTTCAGTACATTTTGTTCCGTTTTGGTGCCTAATGAACACAACTCAGTCTAAAGAGACCCAACTTTGACCTTGGGGTACCATTCTGGCTTTTTTCTCCGAGGTTTAAACTACCACACACGTGGGGCTAAGCCTTCATTAACTAAAGAAAACAGAGAAAAGATATGACATCCTCTTTGATCCCTAGAGTGGGTTTGACAACACACAAACCACCATTTGAATCAAAGACTTCATCTAGTTTCAGAAGAAGCGGGGATATGACGATTGCCCTCTATTTAATCTTAATGACTGACTAAATCAAAACACACATTAAAATCCAGATGTTGTCGTATATTATTACCCTTACTGGATAATTTCCTTGGAAATATATAGTCATTCAATACTACAAAGTTAACTTTAGATTTAAAAAAAAATAAATACTATCAAATGCATCTTGATAGAGAAGCTTCAGGATGTGAAACCTAGCTGCCGATTCGCAAGCAAAGCACGATACTGTAGTCAGTCACATATAGAATAGGGACATATAGAATAGGGATTGGGTAGATAATATCCTTCACTAAAAAGACCCAGGAAGCATCCCAAATAGCACCTTATTTCTTATGGGCCTCTGGTCAAAACCATTTGGGACGTGACCCCTGTGTCTTTGGCTATGGGTCCAGAACAGCTTCTAACTAACCTCTACGATGTGATGTGGACACATCCTGTCATGGGACACAGAAGATTACACTACCTGACCATCCATACAGCTGGAGGCTGGAGGCAGTGACCAGATCCCCAATATAAACAAATGTCTTGGGTATACCCAACAACTAAATTACCCATACTGCTACACCTTGTTGAAACGCCATATTATGTTAGCACCAGAGACTCCATGCTTGGTACCTGGGTCGTGTTCAACAGGGCACAATGTTTTGAAACGTTTTGCAACGGGCAAAGAAAATCTACGTTCTTATTGGACACGTTCAGGTAGTGCCTCCCTGTTTTACTCCGAGTTCTATACATTTTCTTCCTCATGAACATGACCCTGGTTTAGCTTCACATACAATGATTCAACCCTGTAAAGCTGGCGAGTTTAAGCTGACATAATACAATGTTGCCCCCTAATGGCCAAAGAGCGGTACTATAAACATTTTGACTGGAAAAGACAACATTCCTGAGAGTTAATATAACACCCCCTACCCAAAATGCCCAAGTTGTTTTTTTGCAGGGTTTTTTGCTCATCAGTAATGCATACAAAATGTGCTGTGTCTATATTTCTACGCAGCACACATTACAATTTAAATGTGACGGATACGAACTGTCCGCTATACAAATACACAAAACAAAAACATTGAGAGCTTTATAAGCTGGACACACACAAACACACACCAGTGTCAATCCAGGCCCTACTCTGAATTCCAAACCACAAAGGTATAAAAATATATGTACAATTAACACAGAGACCCATTTTTTCAGACAAATCATTAACGTGGAATAGACATGGCTAAAGCAAAGAGTTGATGGCTTCATAGTGTAACATTTCCTCCCTACCCCATACCCCGACAGAGGACACTACTCCTTCATGAATAGGGCCTGGAGTTTTCCCTGACCACTTATATCCTTTTACAACTGGGGCCTGGAGGTTTCCTGGTCAGGTCAATTACTATTTGTATTCATTCTATTTAGTGATTCTGTTTGTATGGTCAGAACTAAGCTATAACTAGATGAACAAGTTTCTCCAGGTCACGCGATGTGGGAAGAACTCATGGCCCTATTCGTGCAGATAGTCTACCCTCTCCCATCCCTCCTCTCCGTCCCTCTCTTCCTGAATCCCAAATCAACTGCTAGACCCTAAACCTTAAGCACCCTGACAGGGTTGCCAGTGCCACTTTACACCTATCCAACCCTCTCAGATCTACTCAAGTGATTAGAATGTAGGGCTTGATTTAGGATTCAAAGTCTATCTCCGGTCTCTCAGCTTCGCAGCAGGTCTCCCAGGTCGTAGGTGTCGAAGAAGTCGGACACGCCCTCGCTGTCCTCCAGCCCCCATAGGTAGTCGTCGTGGTCGAGGGGCGGTGAGAAGCTGACGAAGGGGGCGTTGGGGTCAGGGGTGAACCCGGGGCCCGGGAGCTGGTCCTCTGTCATCTGGAGCATGCTGGGGGGAAGGCCCAGGAGACCTTCTACATCCAGGAGGGTAGTGCTGCTGCTGGTGGAGGAGCTGGGGACCACCGGTGTTGGTCTGGAGAGTTCAGCTAGGAGAGAGAGAACGAGAGAGAAAGAGGAGAGACAGAGTGAGAGGAACAGAGAGAGAGAGACAGAGAGAAAGAGACAGAGATTAGGTCAGTAAACCACATAATGTGGACCTCAGCTGTATCAATCACAAGCCCCTCAGTTCAGCTTACCCTCCATGGGCTCCTGCTTGACCTCCTGTTTGATGGTGGTGTACTGTGGTGGTGCCATGGCTGGGGAGGTGGTGGCAGTGTGACCCAGGGGGTGATGAGAGTACTCTTTCCTGGGGGTGGTGGTGCTCTTGACGGGGCTGGCATCCTCCAGACCCTCCTCGGGACAGAGGTACACCTCAATGGGGCCGTTCTTACTCTTCAGGTAGATCTGTTGGGAGCCCTGAGGGTACGGGACAACGGGAAGCTCATGTTAATACAATGTTGTTACTCATTTAATCACAGTAGAAAAGCAACGTAATGTAAAGTGTTGCCTGTAACTGCATTATATACAGTGAGGCCAATGCAACGTGTGAAAATACATTTTGTTAAAGTCATCATAAAAACATCATTACACAAAGGCTAGTACATTCACAGATTGAATCCACAAATACAGCTGTAGACGTGCAATAAATAGTTTAGTAATGCAGTAATTGCAAAAATGGGTCCTTCCTCAAGACAAGACGTGGGCCGTAATGTAAGTAGTTGTACGAGAGGAAACCACATGAAACGGTTTGGTAAGAATGTTAGACACGTCCTCCTACACCAGGGGTTCCCAAACTCGATCCTGGGCCCCCCCCCCAGGACAACATAGCTGATTCAAATATCCAACTCATCATCAAACTTTGATGATTTGAATCAGCTGTGTAGTGCTGGGGGCAAAAACCAAAACATGTACCCCTTGGGGTCCCGAGGACCAAGTTTGGGAAACGCTGACCTAAACCATACTGCCTTTATTTAGACCCAGTAAATCACTGAGAACAAATGATCTTCTTACAATAACAACCTGGAACTATATATCAATCCAGTATACTGTATCAGGAACTACGTCAGTCTGATTTGTAATACACCTTGTCTTTTTTTATTTCTTAAACGAAAGCAGAAATAGGCTAGCCGATCCGCTCCGGTGTTAACGACACGCCAACAGCCAGCTCCGTGTATCTATGACCGTTGACCACTCACCCCTGAGGACTCTGGGACCTCCAGCTTGGTTTCTGATGGGGCCTTGACGGCGATGACCGTCTGGTCCTGCAGACGGGCTATCGACCTGATGTCCTGGTAGGTAACGTAGCCTAGCCGCTGGTTGTCTCTGTGTTCGGTCAGCTCCTTGATCTGGGCACTACTGGACGTGATCAGGTCATCCAAGGCCTTCTCAGCCCTCTCCAGCTCACCCAGCTCCCGCCGCAGGGCACGTGACTTCTCCCCGCTGCTCGCCGAGCCCTCGAACACACCGCCCACCCTGGGAGGCAACGGACACATATTTTACATTATCAGCCACCTGGAGTTGCTAGACAATGTACGTGTTTAAGATGGCCTACATTGCAGTCAGATATATTATTGATTCTGTGCCATGCTTTGCTCAAACTACTGATTGACTCAAACACACTGAATAGGATCCGTACGTCACAGTACAGGTTATGGTCAGGTATGGCTTGAACCTATTACCATATTGCTAACCCAAAAACGGCCAGGAGTAGAGGCGTGATTTGGAATTAGACCCAGTGATGAGAAGCTACTTGTTCTAGGGATACTTTCCTAAGTGTACTTGTCCACTTCTCCTTAGTGTGCTACTCACAACCACTGGATGTTGTTCTTGGACTTCTTGCGGATCAGCTGAACGCCCTCCAGCACGTTGGTGATGTCATAGATACGTCTCTTCTGCACCTCGAGGACCTCGGTGGCCCAGTTGAGGTCCAGCACGCCGTCAGGTGACTCGCTCAGCAGGCCAACAAACTTCTTGGTCAGCAAACCAAGCGAGGTGTCGTAGCGCGTCCTCTCACCGGGAGACTTGGGCGCTGAGGATCATAGGTCATACAAGTGAGACGTGTTGGGGAATGCAGGGCAATTATGATGTGCCTATATTTTATATCTATATCTAGGTACAGTATAGGTCAAAAGTTTGGACACACCTACTCATTCAAATGTTCTTTATTTTTACTATTTTCTACATTGTAGTATAATAGTGAAGACATCAAAACTATGAAATAACACTTATGGAATCATGTAGTAACCAAAAAAGTGTTAAATCAAAATATATTTCATATTTGAGATTCTTCAAAGTAGCCACCCTTTGCCTTGATGGTAACTTTTTTGGTTACTACATGATTCCATATGTGTTATTTCATAGTTTTGATGTCTTCACTATTATTCTACAATGTACAAAATAGTAAAAATAAAGAACATTTGAATGAGTAGATGTGTCCAAACTTTTGACTGGTACTGTAATACACATGTACGATCATACAATCATATCTGTATATGGGGATGTTGACTGGGTAAGATTGATGGTTGGATGGATTGATTGATGGATTGGTGGGTGGATGGATTGATGGGTGGGTGGATGGATTGATGGATGGATTGATGGGTGGATGGATTGGTGGGTGGGTGGATTGGTGGGTGGATGGATTGGTGGGTGGATGGATTGATGGATGGATTGATGGGTGGATGGATTGATGGGTGGATGGATTGATGGGTGGATGGATTGATGGGTGGGTGGATTGGTGGGTGGGTGGATTGGTGGGTGGATGGATTGATGGATGGATTGATGGGTGGATGGATTGATGGGTGGGTGGATTGGTGGGTGGGTGGATTGGTGGTTGGATGGATTGATGGATGGATTGATGGGTGGATGGATTGATGGGTGGGTGGATTGGTGGGTGGGTGGATTGGTGGATGGATGGATTGATGGGTGGATGGATGGATGGATGAATTGATGGATTGATTGATGGGTGGATGGCTTGATGGGCAGATGGATGAATTGATGTTGTGTCGCTTTATGCAAACCATCCCTTATTTGAGAATGAAGAAACGTTAAGTTAGGGGCCAGTGTTTATAAAGAAACGTTAAAGTAGGGGCCAGTGTTTATGAAGAAACGTTAAAGTAGGGGGCCAGTGTTTATGAAGAAACGTTAAAGTAGGGGCCCAGTGTTTATGAATAAACGTTAAAGTAGGGGCCCAGTGTTTATGAAGAAACGTTAAAGTAGGGGCCCAGTGTTTATGAAGAAACGTTAAAGTAGGGGCCAGTGTTTATGAAGAAACGTTAAAGTAGGGGGCCAGTGTTTATGAAGAAACGTTAAAGTAGGGGGCCTTGCTTTTTCTCATTGATGCAGATACTCACTTTTGGGACTTGGATGACTGGCTGTGGCCGTGTTCCCCTTTCCTTTAGGGGTCCTGAAGTCAGGGAGGTAGAGGGGGTCTTCTAGGTCCAGCTTCCTCTTGGCCTATGGGGGGAGATAAAGAAGAGGGACAAAGGGGTTAAAGACAGCTTGAGACAGAGTATGTGTCCCAATAATATCTCCTTTCTCCTGCAGTGTACACTCACTCGTTCACTACTTCCCACACATTTCAAATCCTTGGATGACGCAGGCTAAAGAGTTTTCTTAAACCAATCATTTCCTTTCAAAGAAAAGTGAACAAGAGCAGGGACAAAGACCCTCACATTGTCAAAGACTTCTATAGACCCTCACATTGTCAAAGATTTCTATAGACCCTCACATTGTCAAAGACTTCTATAGACCCTCACATTGTCAAAGACTTCTAAAGACCCTGACATTGTCAAAGACTTCTAAAGACCCTCACATTGTCAAAGACTTCTGAAGACCCTCACATTGTCAAAGACTTCTGAAGACCCTCACATTGTCAAAGACTTCTGAAGACCCTCACATTGTCAAAGACTTCTGGAAACCCTCACATTGTCAAAGACTTCTGAAGACCCTCACATTGTCAAAGACTTCTAAAGACCCTCACATTGTCAAAGACTTCTGAAGACCCTCACATTGTCAAAGACTTTTAAATGCCCTCACAGGCCCTCACATTGTCAGACTTCTAAATGCCCTCACATTGTCAGACTTCTAAATGCACTCACATTGTCAGACTTCTAAATGCGTCCACATGCTTCCCATCCAAAACAGTTCAGAACAGTTTGTGCATATATTATGACAACTTTTCGTTCGTTTTGGGGCTGTTCGGGCAAACAAAACATTTTCTCGAGGGAAACCGAAGTCGGCAGCTGAGGTCTACGCCCGCTCGTCGGAGATTGGTCAACAGTAGGGATTTTTCAATTATGTAAATGCCTGTTGTCATTCAACGACAGACGACTCGTCCTCATGCACATTTGTTCCCTTAAGAAATACTGCACCAAACATCCTAGTCAGAGGCAAAATTACCTGACTAAGATCTCCTCTGCAAAAATGTCAAAGTTAATGACAGATTTCTTGAAGTAGCTTTTTTAAGGAAGTATATACTGGCTACGGCATCTCAAAATGGACAAAAAGTACTGCTTTTTCCTCATAATTTTTCAAGTGAAGGTCTTTTAAGACAGTATGTAGCACACTTGGTCTAGGCGCCAGCGGAACGCCAGCGGGAGTGTGTGTGTGTGTGTGGGGAGCACTGCCCGCCAAACGCCAGGACATCCCTGGACTCATTCAACTCACCAACCCCATCCTCCCACTTCCTCCTCCTCCTCCTTTCACCCATGACCTCCTCACTCCTTCTTTAGCCCTCTTCTTTCTCCAGTAAACACACAGGCAGCCTGACCAACACACACACACACACACACACACACACACACACACACACACACACACACACACACACACACACACACACACACACACACACACACACACACACACACACACACACACACACACACACACACACACTAGGAGGTCCACTGTTATTTTTTTATTTCACCTTTATTTAATCAGGTAATCTAGTTGAGAACAAGTTCTAATTTAGTTCTCACTGCGACCTGGCCAAGATAAAGCAAAGCAGTGCGACACAAAAAACAACACAGAGTTACACATGGAATAAACAAACGTAGTCAATAACACATTATGGGAAAAAAAGAAAGTCTTTATACAGTGTGTGCAAATGGCGTGAGGAGGTAAGGCAATAAATAGGCCATAGTAGCTAAGTAATTACAATTTAGCAGATTAACACTGGAGTGATAGATGAGCAGATGATGGTGTGCAAGTAGAAATACTGATGTGCAAAAGAGCAGAAAAGTAAATAAAACAATATGGGGATGAGGTAGGTAGATTGGGTGGGCTATTTACAGATGGACTATGTACAGCTGCAGCGATCGGTTAGCTGCTCGGATAACTGATGTTTAAAGTTAGTGAGGAACATACGAGTCTCCAGCTTCAGCGATTTTTGCAATTCGTTCCAGTCATGGTTATGGACACACACACACACACACACACTCGTTTATGGACACACACACACACACACGGTTATGGACACATACACACACACTCGTTTATGGACACACACACACACACTCGTTTATGGACACACACACACACACTCGTTTATGGACACACACACACACACTCGTTTATGGACACACACACACGGTTATGGACACATACGGTTATGGACACACACACACACACACACACACTCAGTTATGGACACACACACACACTTGGTTATGGACACACACACACACACACACACTCAGTTATGGACACACACACACACTTGGTTATGGACACACACACACACACACACACACAGTTATGGACACACATACGGTTATGGACACACACACACACACACACACACACACTCAGTTATGGACACACACACACACTTGGTTATGGACACACACACACACACACTCAGTTATGGACACACACACACACTTGGTTATGGACACACACACACACACACACACACACACACACACACAGTTATGGACACACATACGGTTATGGACACACACTCGGTTATGGACACACACACACACTCGGTTATGGACACACACTCAGTTATGGACACACACGCACACACACACACACACACTTGGTTATGGACACACACGGTTATGGGCACACACTCAGTTATGGACACACACACACACACACTTGGTTATGGACACACACACACACACACACTCAGTTATGGACACACACTCAGTTATGGACACACACACACACACACGGTTATGGACACACACACACACACTCGGTTATGGACACACACACATGTCCAATTTGACAACACATTTATTCATCACAACCAGACCTGTACAGTGCACCATTGTCCCCAAACTGCACGGCGCCCCTCGCCAACACACACCACCTCTAAAAAAAAATATATAAAAAAACTCTACAGACTCCTGACTGAACTAGCTAACGAGGCATAGGATTTCATCCAGATGGTCATGCTGTATGTAATTAGTAACTGCTGCTTGGAGGCACATTACACACCTCCCCCAACCCCTCTTTATCCCTCTCCCATTTTCTCAATCTCTTCACACTTCGTCTTATACCCCTCTCACAGATAGGACCCACTTATTACCCCCCCCCACACACACACGCACACACACACCACCCCCATATTGCATCAATGATGTGCTCCATCACCCCCAACACACAACACCCCCATACTGCAGCAATGGTTTGCTCCATCCTCCCCAACACACACTAAAATGAGTTCAGTGGCAGTGGGGGACGCCTGCCCTGGGGGCACTGCAGGTACTGCTGGAGGGAGACAGAAAGGGTAGGGGTTTTACCACACCCACCAGCTGTGTTCTCTCTCACACACACACACACACACACACACACACAAGCCACTATATGTGATGAACTAGGCTATGTGACACGTGTCATGACCTGGCGCTGCAATAAACCCTGTGTACGACATTACAGTACAACTAGATACACAGAGGTGTAGCTACTCATTTGTAGTTTTCTTAAGTACTCATTTGTAGTTTTAACTTTTAAACTAGGGTCTTTGTTGCACTGGTTCTCTTTTCTCACCATGTTGTAACCATGGATAGGCTACAAACTGACAAGGGAGATTCTGGCAAAGCAGCTACTGTGTTCCCGTACTGCAGACCATACATAGGAGGCTGTAGTTCCAGAGGTTTCCTGTCATGACACAGGGTCAGGAAAAACTCCTGGCACTAAGTAAACCATACTGTACTAGCACTCCTCCTCCGGGATGCTTTGTGAATTTGGGCCCTTAGAGGAGGCTGGAGAATGTGAGCAGCTAGTGGATTTGGACTGAAACATGGCACGGGGGAAGAAAGGTGTCATTGTCGCTCTGTCCTCCACCACATGTCCCATCCGTCTGTTAGTGACATCTGTGGCAGCCGCACACAGCAGGCGGCAGGGAGACCACAAGAGAACCTGCCTAATCCTTACAGCACACGTGCACACACACAAGTTCACTTTAGGTGCACTAACTCTGCCTACTACATAGTCTATTTACTGTCCTTGTCACCTTCACCATGACAACCAATAACTGTGTTTTAGTTACAGCAACTTGGTAGTGAAGCAAACATTTGTAGTCTACCAGTGCTACTTATGGTAACAATACATTAGTAACTATATAGACTAATGTCTGTTTTGTGGACTGGTTTGTTCCCTTCCATATTGTTCAACCTGCATCAAGATAGGACTTCTCCTTTTGACCGATCTAGAGGAAGGAAATGGATTAAGAGACACTGCCCAGAGGGGGAATTGAGGAAAGATGGCAACTACCACGCTGTTAAAGGCCGAGTACAGTCAAAAACTAGATTTCCCTGTGTTTTATACATATTTCCACACTATGAGATTGGAATAATACTGTCAAATTGTGAAAATTATGATAATGCCCTTTTAGTGTTTTAGCTGTTGGGAAAAAAAACACCTGAAATTTTAGCCTGTTTTGTTGGGATGGAGTTTTGGCCTGCTTTTAGGTAAATTAGTTAATAGACCAATAAGAAAGAGAGTTCCAAACCTCTCTGCCAATAACAGCTAGTTTTCAGTTTTCCCCTCTCCACTCAGACCACTCCCAGACAGTCCTATCAAAATTCTTGTTTGAGAAATGGTTCTTTGCTAAGAAGTTATTTTTGTTAATTTTTGATTTAAAAAAAAATTTGAAAACAATCACAGTAAGGTACTTAATTGTTACACAGAAATAATTTGATATTAAGATAAAAATGGCTGCATTGTACCTCACGGATTAAAATGTGACACTTTCACATCCAGTCTAAATGTAGTTGTCAAATACAGAAACTACCTGACATGATTACATGACGTGTGGTGGTTAAAATGGCAGCCGTGTGTTGTTGACAGCTCTGTGGCCCTCCTCCTTTAACATTTTACCTCAGTTTTGCCCAGCAACTTTGCAAAGTCACAGCTGAGGCCTGTGAGTTTGTGTTTGTAGTGAGGTTTTGGATGGAGAGTCAGTGCTTTGCAAACAGTTTTACGAGTGAAAATACAAGGCCTATGTGTCAGCTAACATACCACAGGGGGGAAGAAAAGAAAATCACTCAACCACCAAATACTAACAACACACAGTCAAGTACAGAGAGCTACAGAACAGAATGAGACACACACTAACAGTAGCTAAAAGAATGTTGAGCTCAAACAAAGTGAGTTAACAGCTAAATACAGCAATTGTCAACACATTAGTAAGCCATTGCCGGGCATTTAAATACACAGAGTCCCTCCTTCACAATCCCTTCTTTATCTACATGACACAGTAAGTTATAGTGTTTCAACCCATAGTCATTATTGCCCTACAGCGACTAGGCTACACCCTAAATATGCACAAGTTCAGCTCTCCTTCCACCCACCCATGACCCAACCCTCCCCTTCAACCCCGCCATTTCACCAGATATGACTGGAATTTATTCAGAGACATTTGGGTCACATGAAGCAAAGGCTTTCAACAGTCTTGCTAGCTAGACTAGCTACAGTCTCTCTCTTCAAACACCAGGGTTGTATTCATTAGTTAACAAACAGAAGGAAACTGACATCTACCACCATCACTACTACTACTACTACTATCACCATCACTACTACTACTACTACTACTACTATCACCATCACTACTACTACTACTATCACCATCACTACTACTACCACCACCATCACTACCACTACTACTACTACTATCACCATCACTACTACTACTACTACTACCACCATCACTACCACTACTACCACCATCACTACTACTACTACCACCACCACCATCACTACCACTACTACTATTACCATCACTACTACTACTACTACTATTACCATCACTACTACTATTACGACTACTACTACTACCACCATCACTACTACTACTACTACTACTACTACTACTACTATCACCATCACTACTACTACTATCACCATCACTAATATTACTACCACCATCACTACTACTACCACCACCATCACTACTACTACTACTACTACTACTACTACTATTACCATCACTACTACTATTACGACTACTACTACTTCCACCATCACTGCTACTATCACCATCACTACTACTACTATCACCATCACTAATATTACTATCACCATCACTACTACTACTACTATTACCATCACTAATATTACTATCACCATCACTACTACTACTACTACTATCACCATCACTAATATCACTACTACTACTACTACTATCACCATTACTACTACTACTATCACCATTACTACTACTACTACTATCACCATCACTACTACTACTACTACTACTACTACTACTACTACTACTACTACTACTACTATCACCATCACTACTACTATCACCATCACTAGTACTAATACTACTACTACCACCACAACCATCATTACTACTACTACTACTACTACTACTATCACCATCACTACTACTACTACTATCACCATCACTACTACTATGACCATCACTACTACTATCACCATCACTACTACTATCACCATCACTTCTACTATCACCATCATTAATACTACTACTACTACTATCACCATCACTACTACTACATCATCACTACTACTATCACCATCACTACTACTACATCATCACTACTACTATCACCATCACTACTACTACTACTACTACTACCATTACTACTATCAGCATCACTACTATTATCACCATCACTACTACTACTACTACCACTACTACTACCACCATCACTACTACTACTACCACTACTACTACCACCATCACTACTACTACTATCACCATCACTACTACTACTACCACCATCACTACTACTACTACCACCATCACTACTACTACTACTACCACCACCACCATCACTACTACTACTACTACTACTACTACCACCACCACCATCACTACTACTACTACTACTACTACTATCACCATCACTACTACTACTACTATCACCATCACTACTACTATCACCATCACCATCACTACTACTGCAAAACAGTTTTTTGTTTTCCATTGTGAAGCTTTTGCTACGCTTTGCCCTAATGAATATGACCCAGTTCAATCACGTAGAACCAGTCTTCCCAGGTAGGGACAAGTTTCAATATGTCTGACAAAATAAATGACAAAAGATCCATTCAAAACCTAGCATATTCCTATCTACACAACACTACACCCATGGGACTGGGCATCGGAGGCACAACAACAATGAAAAGGTTGAAATGCATTGCTGATGACATTGTCAAGGTGCCGATGGGAAAAGGGAGATGAGGGGCGGGGGGGGGGGGGGTCCAGTTGGGGTGGACTTTGAAATGCTAAACAAACCCTATTGAGGGTGAGCATGCGAGCTCGTGGATTCGGAGTGGGGCCTAGGGCAGGCCGAAAACAGAAAGGGGGGAAGAGAGAGCCTTTGGCTGGAGTGTAAACAAGGTACAAAGTGCGCAATGTCACACCCCCGGCACCCTGAGGCCTAGTCGGAATAGGGGCTCACCATGGGGGGGTCCCAGAGATGGTGAGGGCGTAGGCAATGACGACATGAGGTAGTGACGTGTGAGGGGGGGATCAGGGGGTAGCTAGCATGTCATGGAAACCTACGTATCTAGGCCTGCATTGTGGAGAACACTATTACACATTATATATAACACACAGTTTAATTCATTATCATAATAACACATTTCAGAGACATAAGGGGTGAACATATTCTCTTCTAGAACCCCTAAAGGGGATACAATGACTAGCCTAAGCCTCAATCCATCTCACACGGTCACTCAATGTGCATATGAATGAAACTTCCACCATGATGTGTTACATCCCCACCTATTGTGAACTTCAATCTGTGTCAAACTGAAACCCTTGACCTTTCTGTCCTGTTTAATTTTCTACTGCGGAGTAAAACTTATGTCAAACATTTACATGTTAGTAGTAGTATCTCCTTCACAGGAAACGCAGTGAGAACGTCACAGCTAGCGCCTCGCAAATCACTCAAACATCATAGCAACCACTATAAATATTACACATTGGGGATATATCGTCTCAGGTTATCTATAATAGTACGCCACGTGACCACACCTGCGTCCTAAAAGTAGTGCACTTCAAACTTGGCAGAGGCAAGTGCAAATGTTTTTTTCCCCAAAATGCCACCCTATACATGGTATTGGGTATCATTTGGGACACAGCCCATTTGCACTTGCATCTGCCAAGTTTGACGTATGCAGCATGACTATGTGTGACGTGTCCTGTGAGTGACCCATATTTGAGGTTGAATTCTACTCCCACCCAAGGAGGAATATATTTGGCGTGTTGTTGAGAGGACAGGGAGAAGGAAATGTCTCGTTCACAGCAGCGCAGTCCAAAGTGTTTACGAGTAGCAAGGCAGGAGGATGTTCTGCTCCAACACTTCATCTGACACACAGTGAGCACCAGACATTGAAAATATGTATTTTCAACCAAAAATATATATTTTCAAAGGTTTTAGCTCATAGTCCTATCACTCTGCAGTTTCCAGGGCAAATGTAACCTCTCTGAACAATGTGCTTTCCAGACAATATAAGGAACTTATTGCCTGCCAAAGCGGACATTTTGTTGTTTATCATAACTAGGGCCAGGAGTGACCACTTGACCCGACAAGGAAAAACTCTGGGCCCTAGTTATAGGTGATGCCTGTTGTTTTACGTAGCATGTGACTAATAACATTTGATCTGATCAATAGTTGTACACTTTTTTTAACTAGTTGTAAACTAGTAGTAACTAGTTTTATAAAATCGTTATTTTTTTCTCCCTGGTCAGAAAAAAACTCATAGCCCTAATCCTAACAGTAGGATAGAGAGGGTCGATGAATACCAGGACCACCTGACCTAGTGCCTTGTTCAGACTTGACCTAGAATAGGAAGTGGACATTAGAACAATGGAGAGTAGTACACAATAGAAATGGCATTAGCCCAGTCACGTGACTGGCCTAGTTAATGTCATTTTATTGGTGCAAAGCATAGGAGTAGTCTCCGCTCTAGTCAATACTTTACCTGGAAATGATCAGCCTGGAAACATACACACCCTGAATGCTGTGTGTGTTAATCAGCAACATGTCATTATCTCCCTCAAGACTACTACTACTACTACTACTATCACCATTACCTCTACTACTACCACCATCACTACTACTACTACTACTACCACCATCACTACTACTACCACCAGCACTACTACTACTACTACTATCACCATTACTTCTACTACTACTACTATCACCATTACTTCTACTACTACTACTACTACTACTACCACCATCACTACTACTACTACTACTACCCCCACCATCACTACTACTACTACCAACACCATCACTACTACTACTACTACTATCAACATTACTTCTACTACTACTACTACTACCATCACTACTACTACTATCACCATCACTACTACTACTACCACCATCACTACTACTACTACTATTATCACCATTACTTCTACTACTACTACTACTACTACCACCATATTTACTACTACTATTACTACCACCATCACTACTACTACTACAACAATCACCATTACTACTACTACCACCATCACTACTACTACTACTACTACCACCACCACCATCACTACTACTACTACTACTACCACCATCACTACTACTACTACTACTACCACCATCACTACTACTTCTACTACTATCACCATTACTTCTACTACTACTACTACTACTACTACTACTACCACCACCATCACTACTACTACTACCACCATCACTACTACTACTATCACATTTTAGTCATTTAGCAGATGCTCTTATCCAGAGCGACTTACAGTAGAGTGCATACATTTTACATACTGAGACAAGGATATCCCTACCGGCCAAACCCTCCCTAACCCGGACGACGCTATGCCAATTGTGCGTCGCCCCACGGACCTCCCGGTTGCGGCCGGCTGCGACAGAGCGCGAACCCAGCCCAGCCTGGGCGTGAACCCAGAGACTCTGGTGGCGCAGCTAGCACTGCGATGCAGTGCCCTAGACCACTGCGCCACCCGGGAGGCACCAGTCATCACCATTACTTCTTCTACTACTACTACTACTACTACTACTACTACTACTACTACTACTACCACCATCACTACTACTACTACTACTACTACTACTGCTACTATTACTATTACTACTACTACTACTACTACTATCACCATTACTACTACTACTACTATCACCAATACTACTACTACTATCACCATTACTACTACTACTACTATCACCATTACTACTTCTACTACCACCATCACTACTACTATCACATTACTACTACTACTATCACCATTACTACTACTACTATCACCATTACTACTACTACTACCACTACTACTACTACTACTACTACCACTACTACTACTACAATCACCATTACTACTACTACTACTACCGCCACTATTACTACTACTACTACCACCATTACTACTACTACTACTACTACCACCATTACTACTACTACTACAATCACCATTACTACTACTACTACTACTACCACCATATTTACTACTACTATTACTACCACCATCACTACTACTATTACTACCACCATCACTACTACTACTACAACAATCACCATTACTACTACTACTACAATCACCATTACTACTACTACTACTACTACCACCATCACTACTACCACCATCACTACTACTACTATCACCATTACTACTACTACTACGTGTGTGCGTGTGGATGTGTTTCATTATTAGTAAACAATAGTAAACAAACAAAGATTTGACCAAACGGGGACATTTTGTTGTTCCCCACAAGGTCAAATGCTATTTCTAGGTTTAGGGTTAGGTTTTTTGGGTTAAGGTCAGGGTTAGGGTAAGAGTACGGGTTTGGTTTAGGGGTTAGGGAAAATAGGATTTTGAATGGGACTGAATTGTGTGTCTCCGCAAGGTTAGCTGTACAAGACTGTGTGAGTGTGTGACTTCAGGGCTTCCTCTCTTGAACATAAAATAATGATGTCAACTCCCAAGAAAAGTAAATGGATGTCCAGCTGTGACCTGTAAGGTAGGCAGGAACAATTCAGACAAGGTGACCTTATGCTTTGGTTAGTCAAGGTGAGGTTAGGGTTTGGTTAGTCAAGGTGACCTTATGGTTTGGTTAGTCAAGGTGAGGTTAGGGTTTGGTTAGTCAAGGTGACCTTATGGTTTGGTTAGTCAAGGTGAGGTTATGGTTTGGTTAGTCAAGGTGACGTTAGGGTTTGGTTAGTCAAGGTGAGGTTATGGTTTGATTAGTCAAGGTGAGGTTATGGTTTGGTTAGTGACAGCTGGGGGCTATGGCTAAACAAAGTGTTAAGCTAGATAGCATTTGGGGCAAATGACTGGTATTGCTTGGATGGGCATTAGTAAATATGTTCCCTGTCCAGGTGGAGCATTTTCTACATTTATTTAACAATAAATGGAAATTTAGAATGAGACATCTCCCTCTCCAAATAGGGGTGAAATTAGCAACGGTCATTGTTGAATTCAGTGATACCCTCAGTCCTGGCTAACCCCCCACTGGTGGCCCCCCAAACACTCTCAACACCCCCAACCCTCTGTGTTTAATACAGCTGGGCTGCGGGAGAAATGTCACCGACTCAAGCTCGTTTCTCGAGCTGGGCAAAAAAAATGACAACCCCTTTCATTGACACAAAGTGCACACTGCTGCTTCGGTGACGTTGTCTGATAATGTCCAACACTTTTTAAATGTCAAGCACTGCACAACTCCTATAAATATATGCATGCCATTGGAACGTGGAAATATTTTGCTCATATAATATGACACATTGTTAGTAACGTTAATTATCAAGTGGATGACTAACTTGTTATATCGATTGGTGGTAGTTGCATCATCCTTTGTTTATGAAGTCTTACCGGGAGACGGCCGGAGGATGATCTGATGGGTTTAGCTTCGGGTCCATGGGGGGTTGCATACAGGCAGTTCGCCCTTTGTTCGGCCGCTGTCGTGTTGCATATTTGGGTAAAGTATCCAGCCGGTACCGAGTTAATCGGTGGACTGGGTAACCCGGTGCTGAAGAACTCGGTCTTTACTCCGGACAAAACTTTATTCTGCGAACACGACAGTCCCCCTACAGCACCTCGACTAGACGCAGGAGAAACGCCTTTAGGCATCCGCATCATTTTAGTAAATAAAAAATAACGACTGTTTAAAATAAATATGTTTAGCTAGCAAAGCACGGAGTTTCCAGTAATCTGTATTCAGGACAGTGAATGAGAGGAGTTGTGGTCTTACCGATACGAACTGGAAACGTTATTTCTCAATTTGTAGCTAGCTTGATAAAAGTCCAAATAAGTTCATAAAAAGGTTATTTAGTTAATAATGTGCAAAATTCACAAGTGAAATATGCACCAGAGGTGTCCTTTGCGTGAATATTTTCAATGAAACGAATTTTGTAGCTTTGCAACCGATATTATCCTTTGTCCAGTAGAGGAAACGTAAACTTTGTCTAATTATAATAAATAATAAACAACAAGTAGTCCCGATATTTGCAAGTATAGTATGAGCAAACTTTTAAGTTTACGTCTTGAGATGCAGATTCCTCCAGAAAAGACAAAGTTTACAAGGATTCTTCAGATTTTCAAGAGAGGAGATATTGCTACTATCGGGTTCACTGTCCAGCTAAAAAGCTTAATTTTATATACAAGGGACTTGGAGCTCAGAAGAACTGCTGTTTTTAGCGCCAAATTACGTCCCGCGAAATTTGGATCTCCCGCGGTTAGAGCTCGTCTTTGATTGGTCCAGAGCACATTGCGATTGTTACATTCCGTATATATTATGTATATTTTGCATAAAACAGTTGGCGCGGGTCGTGCCCAGCCTTAAAGGAACAGCGTGTCCCTTGGTGGTCATTTTGAAGGCAAAGTTACCAATTTCGAAACTTAAATTTGAACAATAACATGTTTTTATAACACTTACTGATAAGCAGCATGATATCATGAGCACAAAAACACATCTATATATTATTTTATTTCCACTATAGAGTAGAGCACAATAACTTTTGTCCTATATTTTTATTTAATTAATTTTTATTTTTAATCCCAGGCCCCCGTCCCCGAAGGAGGCCTTTTCCCTTTGGTAGGCCGTCATTGTAAATAAGAATTTGTTCTTTTAACTGACTTGCCTAGTTAAATAAAGTTTAAAAAATAAATAAATAAATAAATAAACATTCAGCTTGCTGCAGTTGGCAAACACCCTGCAGTGACTTTCCCATGCATGCAGAGAAGCTAGAAGCCATGGGCTATATGGTCAACTGGAGCAGAACCACCATTATTCAAGATACGAAGAAAAAAAAAAAAACTTGTCCTTTTCCTACCAGCCACTGACTGCTGATAACGTCTTTATTGAGGAAAAATGTACTTTCTACGACTATGTTGTCTCATCTAGCTATCTTACTGTAATATGAATACACTAACTGTAAGTCGTTCTGGATACGAGTGTCTGCTAAATTACTATAATATAATGTAAATGTAACAATTATATTATACACATCTGTAGGTCTTTGGTGTATGTGTTGTATTGAAATGTTACCCAGGGAGAGGTGTGTGTGTGTGTGTGTGTGTGTGTGTGTGTGTGTGTGTGTGTGTGTGTGTGTGTGTGTGTGTGTGTGTGTGTGTGTGTGTGTGTGTGTGTGTGTGTGTGTGTGTGTGTGTGTGTGTGTGTGTGTGTGTGTGTGTGCTTGTGTGTGTGTGTGCGCTTGTGTGATTTAGTCAGCAGGCATGGTTGTTTGCTCACTGCAAAGTGAAGGTCTGTTAATCTGTTAATCTGCAAAGTGAAGGTCTGTTAATCTGTTAATCTGTTTCTGTGTTTGCACCTATTTGCTTTTGCCCTATCACGATGAAATGCCTCCCAAAATGGGGTCAAAATAAACAGAGACAAACACATGTTGTCAAGCAAGTACCAATACTATGCAGTTGACCTGATTACTTTTATAATGTCATTTGTTACAAAGCCAAAAAAAGCAACCGTTGGCTGCTCTCATGTCTCTCAGGCTCATATGAATTCATGCTACATTTTAATTAAAAAAATGCATGTACAGCACTCCTATAAAACATTGTTTTTCCTGATTGGTTTATCTATCTAGAGCTGGTCTTATTCACTAGCAGAATGTATATCTCATTCACTATCAGAATGTTTTTCTCATTCACTAGCAGTATGTATATGGGGCGGCAGGTAGCCTAGTGGTTAGAGCGTTGGGCCAATAACCCGAAAGGTTGCTAGTGTAACGGATGTGAAATGGCTAGCTAGTTAGCGGGTATGCGCTAGTAGCATTTCAATCAGTTACGTCACTTGCTCTGAGACTTAAGTAGTGTTGCCCCTTGCTCTGCAAGAGCCGCGGCCTTTGTGGAGCGATGGGTAACGACCGTGCTTCGTGGGCGACCGTTGTTGATGTGTGCAGAGGGTCCCAGGTTCGCGCCCGTGTCGGGGCGAGGGGACGCCGTAAAGTTATACTGTTACATTGATGCTGTTGACCCGGATCACTGGTTGCTGCGGAAAAGGAGGAGGTTGAAAGGGGGGTGAGTGTAACGGATGTGAAATGGCTAGCTAGTTAGCGTGTATGCGCTAGTAGCATTTCAATCAGTTACGTCACTTGCTCTGAGACTTAAGTAGTGTTGCCCCTTGCTCTGCAAGGCTTTTGTGGAGCGATGGGTGACGACGCTTCGTGGGTGTCAGTTGCTGATGTGTGCAGAAGGTCCCTGGTTCGCGCCCGGGTCGGGGCGAGGGGACGACGTAAAGTTTATACTGTTACATTAGATCGAATCCCAGAGCTGACAAGGTAAAAATCTGTCGTTCTGAACAAGGCAGTTAACCCACTGTTCCCCGGTAGGCCGTCATTGAAAATAAGAATTTGTTCTTAACTGACTTGCCTAGTTAAATAAAGGATTAAAAAAATCTCATTCACTAGCAGTATGTATATGGGGCGGCAGGTAGCCTAGTGGTTAGAGTGTTGGGCCAATAACCAAAAGGTTGCTAGATTGAATACCAGAGCTGACAAGGTAAAAATCTGTCGTTCTGCTCCTGAACAAGGAAGTTCACCCACAGTATGTATATCTCATTCACTAGCAGTATGTATGTCTGATAACACTCATATATAGAGAGACTGGAGGTCATGTAGTTATGGAAATCTACAGCATTTATTGACATATCATGCAAATATCCCCATCTTGTGGCTCAGTGAGGAATTGTATCTACACCGCAATGGCCCAAAGCACAGTAACGATAAAGAGTGATACTATCTACAGAACTGTTTAATTGTGTCTTATGCAAATTCAACAACTGTCCTTGTAAACAAACAGGAATAAACAAGAGTAAGATGTGAGAGACTAATAGATTTTCATAGGGTCCAGGACATACTTTCTAAGATGGTATAAACTATACATAATGCATGTATTTTTTTCCCTGGGAGATTTGTATTTTGTAAGACACATTTGTAACCCTTTACATTTTGTTTAGTTTTGGTTGCTGCTTAGTTTGTGACAAATTTGTAACACATGTGTTACCTGTTACACATTTTTCATTCACATTTGGTTGCTGCTTAGTTTTTTATAAAATGTATATAGGCCCATCTGTTTCTTCTCATTTAACAGGTCACAAATGTGTGTTAACAGGTTACAAATGTATGTTAACAGGTTACAAATGTATGTTAACAGGTTACAAATGTATGTTAACAGGTTACAAATGTGTGTTAACAGGTTACAAATGTATGTTAACAGGTTACAAATGTCTGTTAATGAGGAAGAAGGTACGGACCTCCAAGGGGAGAAAGGAAACGAAGAGGCCCAAGAAGGAGAAGAGCTGATTCTCTGGGTGAACGACACGGTTAAAGACCGATACCAGAAGAAGACTGAGCACATCTATTACAATGAGGAGCACAAAGGAGACAGGCTAGTGTACAAGGAGGCTTATGACATAACCCAAGTGGAGCAGGAGAGACAGAAGCTGGAGAAATGCTAGACAGATTAGCAAATTTAGGCATGACATGCCAGCAACAACCGCCGACACCACACATTCAAGTATAACTAACCAAATTATGAAAGACAAGCACTGTAATTTTGAATTCTGTAAAGTGAGTATGGAAGAGGTGAAAAAATGATTGTTGTCTATTTATTTGAAACAAGATTATTAGTTACTTTTGCCTTGTTCACATCCATAACCTGTTTTTGCGAACATTGCACTACTTGTAATATGTTTAGCATGGCAAATATCTGTTAAGGAGTGGAACGATACCAGGCTAATCCTGACTGTGATGCACACGGTAAAGTACTGCATGTTTTATGCCTGCAATGCTGTAATGTCATAATGAATATGTTTTATAGCTAGAAAACAGTCCTGTACGAATACAATAGAGCATATAGCTGTATTTAAATGAGCCTACTGTAATCTGACATTACAGGAGCACACACTGTTGCCAGTAATTCACTGTAAATGTACAATGAAATACTCCATGAAATCTAAATCTAAGAAAAATAATACATTTTTGCATAAAATATGTTTTTCAAATTCATAACTAAGAACCCTGGCGTGACCGTGGACAAAATCCTGTGATTATCTGCAAACATCAAAGCAGTGACTCGCTCTTGCAGGTTCATGCTCTGCAACATCCGTAGAGTACGACTCTACATCCCACAGGAAGTGGCACAGGTCCAGACACTAGTCATCTCCTGTCTGGACTACTGCAACACGCTGTTGGCGTTCCCCAATGGTGAAACCAGCTTCCCCCTGAAGCTAGGACAGCAGAGTTTCTGCACATCTTTTGAAAAGGTCTGAAACACTACCTATTTGAAGAGTATCTTAAATAACTCTCACTACGCCCCCTCGCCACCCCCCCAAAAACGAACAAACAGTTGACTATATACACTTCTGTTTTTCCACCACTAGCACAGACTCTGCCGATAAATACTTTGTCGAGGGAAAGTGTACTTTATACGATTGTGATGTGTTGAGTTGATGTGATGTGTTGATGTCTCACTTATCGATCTTAAGATGAATGCACTAATTAATTGTTAGTCGCTCTGGATAAGAGCATCTGTTAAAAGGCTAGGGGGTGCTGTTGTCACTATTTATGGTAATCGTGTAATTTTTGAAACGGCTTCCTACAAAATTCTTGATCGTACAATATGCATATTATTATTATTATTGGATAGAAAACAGTCTATAGTTTCTATAGGAGTTGAAATTTTGTCTCTAAGTGGAACAGAACCCATTCTACAGCAATTTCCCTGACATGGAGTCAGATTTCAGAAATGTTGGCCGCTGTTCTGGAGTCAGTTTTAAGGCCAATGTTATTCCTATGAGTATACGGACACTGCTTACGTCTTCCCCTGGATGCCTTTACGTGATGACGATTTGAATGGTGTCGATTGCGCAATCACAGGCACTATAAATAAAAAAAACCTGTAGATAGGAACTCTTTTCTTGCTGCGTCATGCGCGCGGCGGCCACCGACCCGCACTTGTTCCAAGCATTAGTGTAGGGAGTAATATTACTCCGGTCATGTTTCTACTCGTTATAGGAGTTAAAAACATCATAAGGTAGTTAATTTAAAGCGTTTTATAGCAATTTATATCCGTTTAGTGCGATTTTGGGACATTTATTTCTGAGATGCTGTGAATCTCTGGGCACGCTTCCAGTTCATGCCGAACGCAGTTGGCATTTCCACATGGCAAGAGGACAGCTTTCCACCAAAAGACGATTAGACCCAAGAAAGGATCCTTTGCCCAAGATACTGATGGAAGAACAGCTCAAAGTAGGACATTTTTATTATGATAAATCGTGTTTCTGTCGAAAAATGTTAGTGGCTTAGGACGTCATCTTTTTTGACGTAGCTTCGCTTGGCGCAAACTGTATTGAAAAGTAAGGATAATTTAAAAAATGTAATTCCGCGATTGTATTAAGAATTAAATTGTCTATCAATCGCTGTCCACCCTATATTTTTTAGTCACGTTTATGAGTATTTATGTATACGAGTAGATCACTGTCTAATATGGCGTAGAACATTTTCTCACCAGCTGGGCTACTTTTCCCATTGTCTAACCATGATTTTGGTGGCTAAATATGCACATTTTCGAACAAACTGTATATGTATGTTGTAATGTGATGTTACAAGGGTGTCATCTGAAGAATTCTGAGAAGGTTAGTGAAAAAAATTATATATTTTGGCGATGTTTACGTTATCGCTCTCTTTGGCTAGAATCAATGCTGGGGTAATGTTTGCACATGTGCTATGCTAATATAACGATTTATTGTGTTTTCGCTGTAAGACACTTAGAAAATCTGAAATATTGTCCGTATTCACAGGATCTGTGTCTTTCGATTAGTGTATGCTGTGTATTTTTACGAAATGTTTGATGATTAGTAGTTAGGTAAACACGTTGCTCATTGTAATTATTCTAGTCCATTTGTGACGGTGGGTGCAATTGTAAACTATGCCATCTACCTGAAATATGCACATTTTTCTAACAAAACCTATCCTATACCATAAATATGTTATCAGACTGTCATCTGATGAGTTTTTTTCTTGGTTAGGGGCTATAAATATCTTAGTTTAGCCGAATTGGTGATAGCTACTGGTGTTGGTGGACAAATAAAAGATGGTGGATTATGCTAATGTGTTTTTAGCTAATAGATTTACATCTTTACATATTGTGTCTTCCCTGTAAAACATTTTAAAAATCGGACATGTTGGCTGGATTCACAAGATCTGTGTCTTTCATTAGCTGTATTGGACTTTAATGTGCGAAAGTTAAATATTTAAAAAATATTTTTTTTTTGAATTTCGCGGCTCTGCCTTTTCAGTGGGGGTGGGGGGGGTGTGCCGCTAGCGGAACGTGTATCCTTGAAAGGTTTTAAATTACTAAAATGTAAATGTATAAATGCAAAATTAGCAACAGTTAACATCATAATTAACAGAATTATCAACAGCTAACAGTTATGTAAACAAAGAAGATATTATAGTGTGGAGAGAAAGTGAGAGAGCAAGAAACATTATTCAGGTGAACCCTAATGAAAAAGTTAACAAAAGTATGAGCAAAGTCAACATTAGATAGACATAGAGAGAGAATCATTCACTGAGTTGTCAGCTACACAAAATTACCAAAAGTATGTGGATACCGGCTCGACAAACATCTCATTCCAAAATCATGTGCATTACTCTGGACGTTACTTGGCGTTACTCTGGACCCTGATCTCTCTTTTGACGAACATATCAAGATTGTTTCAAGGACAGCTTTTTTCCATCTGCATAATATTGCAAAGATCAGACATTTTCAGTCCAAAATTGATGCAGAAAAATGTATCCATGCTTTTGTTGCTTCTAGGTTAGATACTGCAATGCTCTACTTTCCGGCTACCCGGATAAAGCACGAAATAAACTTCAGTTAGTGCTAAATAGGACTGCTAGAATCCTGACTAGAACCAAAAAATCATATTACTCCAGTGCTAGCCTCCCTACACTGGCTTCCTGTTAAGGCAAGGGCTGATTTCAAGGTTTTACTGCTAACCTACAAAGCATTACATGGGCTTGCTCCTACCTATCTTTCCGAGTTGGTCCTGCCGTATATACCTACACGTACGCTACGGTCACAAGACGCAGGCCTCCTAATTGTCCCTAGAATTTCTAAGCAAACAGCTGGAGGCAGAGCTTTCTCCTATAGAGCACCATTTTTATGGAATAGTCTGCATACCCATGTGAGACGCAGACTCGGTCTCAACCTTTAAGTCTTTATTGAAGACTCATCTCTTCAGTAGGTCCTATGATTGAGTGTAGTCTGACCCAGGAGTGTGAAGGTGAGCGGAAAGGCACTGGAGCAACGAACCGCCCTTGTTGTCTCTGCCCAGCCGGTTCCCCTCTCTCCACTGGGATTCTCTGCCTCAAACCCTATTACAGGGTCCGAGTCACTGGCTTACTGGTCTCTTCCATGCCGTCCCTAGGAGGGGTGCGTCACTTGAGTGGGTTGAGTCACTGACATGGTCTTCTTGTCTGGGTTGGCGCCCCCCCTTGGGTTGTGCTGTGGCAGAGATCTTTGTGGGCTATACTCGGCCTTGTCTCAGGATGGTAAGTTGGTGGTTGAAGATATCCCTCTAGTGGTGTGGGGGGTGTGCTTTGGCAAAGTGGGTGGGGTTATATCCTGCCTTTTTGGCCTTCTCCGGGGGTATCATTGGATGGGGCCACAGTGTCTCCTGAACTCTCCTGTCTCAGCCTCCAGTATTTATGCTGCAGTAGTTTATGTTTCGGGGGGGCTAGGGTCAGTCTGTTATATCTGGAGTATTTCTCCAGTGTACTGTGTGAATTTAAGTAGGCTCTCTCAAATTTTCTCTTTCTCTCTCTCTCTCGGGGGACCTGAGCCCTAGGACCATGCCTCAGGACTACCTGGCATCCTTGCTGTCCCCAGTCCACCTGGCCGTGCTGCTGCTCCAGTTTCAAATGTTCTGCCTGCGGCAATGGAACCCGCAGAAGTGGTAGAGAAGCGGTAGAGATACTCTGAATGATCGGCTATGAAAAGCCAACTGATATTTACTCCTGAGGTGCGGCCCTGTCACACCCTCTACAACCACTTTGATTATTATTATCTGACCCTGCTGGTCATCTATGAACATTTGAACATCTTGGCCATGTTCTGTTATAATCTCCACCCGGCACAGCCAAAAGAGGACTAACCACCCCTCATAGCCTGGTTCCTCTCTAGGTTTCTTCCTAGGTGCCGGCCTTTCTAGGGAGTTTTTCCTAGCCACCGTGCTTCTACATCTGCATTCCATGCTGTTTGGGGTTTTAGGCTGGGTTTCTGTACAGCGCTTTGTGACATCAGCTGATGTAAGAAGGGCTTTATAAATACATTTGATTGATATGTTCCCATCACTTAAGGCAATCATACAGGCCGCGCTGAACATCCCAGTTAGCAGCTGCTGCTGTGAGAGATCATTCAGGGCATTAAGATGTCTACATACCTGGCTTCGGAACACAATGACCCAAAATAGAATGCATCATGACAATTGACAAAGATGACACGCTTGGGAAAGAGTGAAGTCATAGACAGGTTTGCAAAGCTAGGCGAAATACACTATATGCACAAAAGTATGTGGACACCCCTTCAAATGAGTGGATTCTGCTATTTCAGCCACACCCGTTGCTGACAGGTCTATATAATAGAGAACACAACCATGCAATCTCCATAGACAAACATTGGCAGTAGAATGGCCTTACTGAACAGGAAGAGGAGCCACCTTCGGTGGGAGTCGTGACAAAGAGACAGATAATTATAATTTCTACATTCATTATTGAACCTGATTAGACACATTAAATGTACAGCACAGTGTACTGTGTACACACTCCTTGTATTTAGGAGAGATCTCTTTGTCTCCAAATAGGACAGCAGCGAGGCTCCCCATCCAACCTGACAGAGCTTGAGAGGATCTGCAGAGAAGAATGGTAGAAAATTACCAAATGCTTGTAGCGTCAAACCTAAGAAGTCACTTTACAAGTTACCTTGACTAACGTGTAACCCTGGACATTGACTCGGTACTGGTACCCCCTGTATATAGCCTTGTGATTGTTATGTCATTTTCTTGGGTTATTTTTTTTAATGTAGTAAATCTTTTCTCAACTCTATTTCTTGAACTGCATTGTTGGTAAAGCATTTCACGGTAAGGTCTGTTGTTTTCGGCCCATGTGACAAATACATGTTGATTTGATTTGACTTGAGGCTGTAATCGCTGCCTAAGGTGCTTCAACAAAGTACTGTGTAAAGGGTCTGAATACTTTTGTATATGTGATATTTCAGTTTTTAAAACTATTTAATCAATTTTAGAATAAGGCTGTGACGTAACAAAATGTGGGGTCTGAATACTTTCCGAATGCACCGTATGCTCAAAACAATATTTGGGGGGAATACAATAAACATTTAGCTGAAAACTGGATTCTTGATGGAGTACACTTGATACCTGTTAGTCTACCAGACCCTGTTGTTCATCTAGGATTAATATTACAGCTAGTCTACCAGACCCTGATGTTCAGCTCAGATTAATATTACAGCTAGTCTACCAGACCCTGATGTTCATCTCAGATTAATATTACAGCTAGTCTACCAGACCCTGATGTTCATCTCAGATTAATATTACAGCTAGTCTACCAGACCCTGTTGTTCATCTCAGATTAATAATACAGTTAGTCTACCAGACCCTGATGTTCATCTCAGATTAATACAGTTAGTCTACCAGACCCTGTTGTTCATCTCAGATTAATAATACAGCTAGTCTACCAGACCCTGATGTTCATCTAGGATTAATAATACAGCTAGTCTACCAGACCCTGTTGTTCATCTAGGATTAATAATACAGCTAGTCTACCAGACCCTGATGTTCATCTAGGATTAATAATACAGCTAGTCTACCAGACCCTGTTGTTCATCTCAGATTAATATTACAGCTAGTCTACCAGAACCTGATGTTCATCTCAGATTAATACAGTTAGTCTACCAGACCCTGTTGTTCATCTCAGATTAATATTACAGTTAGTCTACCAGACCCTGTTGTTCATCTCAGATTAATAATACAGCTAGTCTACCAGACCCTGTTGTTCATCTAGGATTAATACAGTTAGTCTACCAGACCCTGTTGTTCATCTCAGATTAATAATACAGCTAGTCTACCAGAACCTGATGTTCATCTCAGATTAATAATACAGCTGGTCTACCAGACCCTGTTGTTCATCTAGGATTAATAACACAGCTAGTCTACGAGACCCTGTTGTTCATCTCAGATTAATATTACAGTTAGTCTACCAGACCCTGTTGTTCATCTCAGATTAATATTACAGCTAGTCTACCAGACCCTGTTGTTCATCTCAGATTAATAATACAGCTGGTCTACCAGACCCTGTTGTTCATCTAGGATTAATAACACAGCTAGTCTACGAGACCCTGTTGTTCATCTCAGATTAATATTACAGTTAGTCTACCAGACCCTGTTGTTCATCTCAGATTAATAATACAGCTAGTCTACCAGACCCTGTTGTTCATCTCAGATTAATAATACAGCTAGTCTACCAACCCTGTTGTTCATCTCAGATTAATAATACAGCTAGTCTACCAGACCCTGTTGTTCATCTCAGATTAATACAGCTAGTCTACCAGACCCTGTTGTTCATCTCAGATTAATACAGCTAGTCTACCAGACCCTGTTGTTCATCTCAGATTAATACAGCTAGTCTACCAGACCCTGTTGTTCATCTCAGATTAATACAGCTAGTCTACCAGACCCTGTTGTTCATCTAGGATTAATAATACAGCTAGTCTACCAGACCCTGTTGTTCATCTAAGGGTGTATTGTAGAATAATAATATTACATTGTATTGTATTGCACCCTCTAAACTTCTTCCACAGACCCCTTGGTCAAATGTGTTTAATCTGTTGTTGCTAGTAATATTATTTGATCTGGTCACAGACCCCAGTTTGGGAACCACTGATTTAAAGCACTGGGTCCTCTTACCCTACTGACATATTTCTGAATATGTGCTGACATGTAGTGGTTAAATATTACTTTTAAAGATTTATATGTATTTATTTCACAGTTTTCAGGTACATTCAATCATAACACAGTTCAGGGGTGGATATATCACATAGTTATTGTAAACTTACATTTCATCACAATAAAAGGTTCAGAGGTCAGGCAAACTCCTAGTCAACAGGTACATTGAAATAGCAAGGTGTGTTAACATCATTCACACTTCTTACAGGTTCCTTCAAGGCTGCACATTCAACAGGTCATGAAAAGGAAAACAATCAAGAAGGCCGAGATATAAAAATTATTTGCTTTGTTGTTTTGTGACTCCTAGAATGAAGTATAAGTTCAACATCTCTCTGTAGCATATTCCAACAATATAGGGTATGGTAACTAATACACTATACATACACACAAATTTGAACACCCCTTCAAATAAGTGGAATCAGCTATTTCAGCAACACGGTGACAGGTGTATAAAATTGAGCCCACAACCATGCAATCTCCATAGACAAACATTGTCAGTAGAATGGTCTTACTGAAGAGCTCAGTGACTTTCAACGTGGCACCTTCATAGGACAAGTCATTTTGTCAAATTTAGCGCATAAAAATAATCTGTCCTCGGTTGCAACACTCACTGCTGAGTTCCAAACGGCCTCTGGAAGCAACGTAAGCACAAGAACTGTTGGTTGGGACCTTCATGAAATAGGTTTCCATGGCCGAGCAGCCGCACCCAAGCCTAAAATCACCATGAGCAATGCCAAGTGTCAGTGGTGTAAGGCTCGCCGCCATTGGACTCTGGAGCAGTGGAAAAGCCTTCTCTGGAGTGATGATTCACGCTTCACCATCTGGCAGTCCGACAGACGAATCTAGGTTTGGCGGATGCCAAGTGAACGCTACCTGCCCCAATACATAGTGCCAACTGTAAAGTTTGGTGGAGGAGGAATAATGGTCTGGTGCTGTTTTGTATGGTTTGGGCTAGGCCCCTTAGTTCCAGTGAAGGGAAATCTTAACACTACAGCATACAATGACATTCTAGACGATTCTGTCCTTCCAACTTTGTGGCAACATTTTGGGGAAGACCCTTTCCTTTTTCAGCATGACAATGCCCACGTACACAAAGCGAGGTCCATATAGAAATGGTTTTGTCGAGATCGGTGTGGAAGAACTTGACTGGCCTGCAGAGAACGCTGACCTCAACCCCATCGAATACCTGCGAGCCAGGCCTAATCGCCCAAAATCAGTGCCTGACCTCACTAAAGCTCTTATGGCTGAATGGAAGAAGCTAGTCCCCGCAGCTATGTTCCATCATCTAGTGGAAAGCCTTCCCAGAAGAGTGGAGGCTGTTATGACAGCAAATGGCGGACCAACTCCATATTAATGCCCATGATTTTGGAATAAAATGTTCGACAAGCAGATGTCCACATACTTTTGGTCATGTAGTGTAGCTACCGGTGTCTTCCAAATTCAGAGGAAGGACAAGGCACAGTAGAACGTAGCAGGTTATTGTTACAGAGATTCTAAATACTTGTGTTCCAGTTTAAAAGATGACTGATATAAAAAGAACGTTTTTCTTTGATGGCTCAATAGATACTGTCAAAGAATCCATCTACGGTGGCCTGATTAGGTCAAGTCTACCCTCTCATATACATAACATTGATGGGTAGGTGGAACTAATACCATATTACTGCTGACTGGTACACCTATCTGATCCTACAATCAATGTGGTGTAAACCTGAGCCAGGGGATCATTTGGGATTGGACACATCTGGAAAAATGTGGTCTTTGTGGTTTAGTAATAACACATACTAGAACATATAAAGATTTTAGTATAAAACAACTTCACAACATGTTGATGAATCTAGACACACGTTGATGAATCTAGACACACGTTGATGAATCTAGACACACGTTGATGAATCTAGACACACGTTGATGAATCTAGACACACGTTGATGAATCTAGACACACGTTGATGAATCTAGACCCACGTTGATGAATCTAGACCCACGTTGATGAATCTAGACCCACGTTGATGAATCTAGACCCACGTTGATGAATCTAGACACACGTTGATGAATCTAGACACACGTTGATGAATCTAGACACACGTTGATGAATCTAGACACACGTTGATGAATCTAGACACACGTTGATGAATCTAGACACACGTTGATGAATCTAGACACACGTTGATGAATCTAGACACACGTTGATGAATCTAGACACACGTTGATGAATCTAGACACACGTTGATGAATCTAGACACACGTTGATGAATCTAGACACACGTTGATGAATCTAGACACACGTTGATGAATCTAGACACACGTTGATGAATCTAGACACACGTTGATGAATCTAGACACACGTTGATGAATCTAGACACACGTTGATGAATCTAGACACACGTTGATGAATCTAGACACACGTTGATGAATCTAGACACACGTTGATGAATCTAGACACACGTTGATGAATCTAGACACACGTTGATGAATCTAGACACACGTTGATGAATCTAGACACACGTTGATGAATCTAGACACACGTTGATGAATCTAGACCCACGTTGATGAATCTAGACACATGTTGATGAATGAAGCCCAGAGGTTTACTCTGCTGCTATTAATCATGTCCACTAGGTGGTGTAATGTCCCATGGGTTCTGTACAAGGTCGAGAACTGATGTAACCCAATGACTGTATGATGTGACATCAGAGGCCCACCTTCCCGTTCTTCTGCTCTCATGTCTGGTGATGCACTTCCTGTTTCAACTTGGAGGTGTTCTGCTGGTGCTGGTTCTTCTCAGTAAAGTAGACAGTCTGTATCTCTGGTTCTGTCCATTAGAGTGTTGTGGTTCTGGACGGGAGAGTGCTGTGGTTCTGGTCAGGAGAGGGCTGTGGTTCTGGACAGGAGAGGGTTGTGGTTCTGGACAGGAGAGTGCTGTGGTTCTGATCAGGAGAGTGATGTGATTCTGGTCAGGAGAGTGCTGTGGTTCTGGACAGGAGAGTGCTGTGGTTCTGGACAGGAGAGGGCTGTGGTTCTGGACAGGAGAGTGATGTGGTTCTGGACAGGAGAGTGATGTGGTTCTGTCCATTAGAGTGCTGTGGTTCTGGACAGGAGAGTGCTGTGGTTCTGGACAGGAGAGTGCTGTGGTTCTGGACAGGAGAGTGCTGTGGTTCAGGTCAGGAGAGGGCTGTGGTTCTAGTCAGGAGAGTGCTGTGGTTCTGATCAGGAGAGTGATGTGGTTCTGGTCAGGAGAGTGATGTGGTTCTGGTCAGGAGAGTGCTGTGGTTCTGGACAGGAGAGGGCTGTGGTTCTGGACAGGAGAGTGCTGTGGTTCTGAAAAGGAGAGGGCTGTGGTTCTGAACAGGAGAGGGCTGTGGTTCTGGTCAGGAGAGTGCTGTGGTTCTGGTCAGGAGAGTGATGTGGTTCTGGACAGGAGAGGGCTGTGGTTCTGGACAGGAGAGTGCTGTGGTTCTGAAAAGGAGAGGGCTGTGGTTCTGAACAGGAGAGGGCTGTGGTTCTGGTCAGGAGAGTGATGTGGTTCTTCTCTCCCTGATGAAGTGTTCACTGAGTTGTAAGCTCTTGAAACAATGACCTGTTTGGAGATGAAACATTACAACATTTAAATGATTAAAATGATTGTTATTTAAAACTATTGTCTAGTATAATGCATAGATGAATGAATGACAGAGCAGGTACCTCTTCTAGTGAATGTTGTTCTTTAGGGATTTTCTGTCTTCTGGTAAGTTTGATGTATCTGACACCACATAACACAAGCAAATAGGAGTAATATACCAGTGCCAGTAACACCACCCAAAATGGTGCCAACTGGTAACACTGAGTTATTCCCATCCTCACCACTATCTGAGGACACACACACACACCACACACACACACACACACACACACACACACACACACACACACACACACACACACACACACACACACACACACACACACACACACACACACACACACACACACACACACACACACACACACACACACAGAGAGAAAGATTAAGCACAGTATTCATAAAATTATAGTTTCAATACAATGATAAAATGATAGTTTCACGCAGAATTATTCCAATCTTAACTAGGGAGGAATTACAATAATGATGTCAAAACTTTGACTTAACTTGAATTCATATGATGTTATTAGTAGGTTATTAAACAGTGATGGAGGTGTACAGTGAAGGTGGAGGCTAAATGGTACTTACAGTCCTCCATGGGTTGAGAGATGGTCTGTGTGCTGACGTGGTTGCTGCTGGTACATTGGATCCTTCCAGTCAATACGGAGATGGTCATGTTACCACCGGTTAGTGACGGAGACTGTTGTGACAGTGTACACTGACCGCTGTCACAGACAGACAACATCCAGCCATCTTTAACTGAACAGTTCACTGTGACGTCACAGAGTCCCACACTTGTGTTGAAGAGAGATGTGACATCCATGACTGGTTTGAGAACATGATCTATAAGAGACAGTTTTTAGAACCAAAGAAGAGACAGATAATTATTAGGCCTACATTCATTATTGAACCTGATCAGACACATTAAATGTACAGCAGAAAACTCAGCAGAAAACTCACCCTCCACTAATAGTCTATATGTAGTAGTTGATTCTTTCCAACTTTTCCGGTAGTTTGCCATGTAAATTCCACTGTCTGTGTTCAACAGATTCTTAATACACAGAGAATGGTTATCATTGTTATAGTCCACCTTCTCCTTGTATTTAGGAGAGATCTCTTTATATCCAAATATAACATCACTGTCCTTCCTCCATTTAAGTCCTTTGATCATCTCAGGAGGTTCTGCAACAGCCAGACATATTGAACCCCCCTTCAACCCATACTGGTCCACTGAAGGTTCTGCCCTGATTCCTAATGAGAGAGGAACAAGATCACATTTACCCTATCACTGACAGTCATTAATGTACGTATTAAATCAGTAAGTCATTTGCTGCCTAAAATCAAAACTTTTCCATTTATCCATTTTATGTGCACAAAGTTTACATTCTACAGTTTAATTCCAATATCAAAAGAGATGTCTCCACACAATATAATGAATAGGTTACCTATGGTGATGCATAGCCTTAAAATGAGAAGAAACCCCAGAATATTCATATTCATTTTGAAAATGAGAGATTAAGTTTCTCTTCGTCTTTCAGAGTGTGGTTGCTGAATAATGCTGCTTAATATAGTTTACTGCGACTTCAAACCACACCTCTTCAGAATCAGGCCTGAACAATACTTACTGTTGATTGGTTCTCTGATGGTACGTCACAGTCGTTGGGTTACATCAGTTCAAGACCTTGTACAGAAACCATGGGACATTACACCACCTAGTGGACATGAATAATAGCAGCAGAGTAAACCTCAGGGCTTCATTCATCAACATGTGTCTAGATTCATCATGATGTTGTGAAGTTGTTTTATACAAAAATCTTTTTATTTACTAGTATGTGGTGTTATTATACCATAGAGCCACATTTTCCCAGATTTGTGGCCAATCCCAAATTAACTTAAAAATAAAGGAAAGTCGCACATTCTAGGAGCTCAGATGCAAAAATGTAATTACCAACGTTTCGACAGCCAAGCTTTCTTCATCAGGGTATAATCACAAACACTGCGGAATGACTCCTTTATATAGTGTCAAAAGACACACAGGTGTCTGTAATCATGGCCAAGAGTGGCCTAATATCATTGATTTATTCTCAAATATTAAAATGGCATACAAAGAGCAGCATACAAAAAACAAATGGATAGCATAGATCATAGATTAATTTTAGACTACACAAGCTTACAAACAATTACAATGGCTAAGTCACAATAATCACAAGAATGGCTTCAGATCAAAGTCTATGTTGAGACCGAAGGGAGCAAGGGTCTTTAAGTTAAAGATCCAAGCAGCCTCTCGTTTTAACAATAAATTATCAAGGTCACCCCCTCTCCTAGGGAGGGTGACATGTTCGATGCCAATATAACGCAGAGACGAAATCGAGTGGCCTGCCCCCAAAAAGTGGGCCGCAACTGGGTAAGTCAAGTTTTTGCACCTAATGGTGCTACGATGCTCTGAGATACGTACTTTTAATTCCCGCTTTGTTTTACCCACAATTTTTACCACAAGGACAAGTTATAAGATAAATAACTGCCTTAGTGGAGCACGTAATAACACCTTTGATTGAGATCGATTTCCCTGTTTGTGGGTGTTTGAAGGATCTGCATTTATAAATGCCACTGCATTGAGCACAGCCATTACACTTGTAATTGCCATCCAGCAGGGGCTTAAATAGATGTTGTTCAGGAATATCTTAGGGTGGTAAATCAGTGTACCAATTCCCAGATTTGTGGCCAATCCCAAATTAACCCCTAGTTCAGGCTTACGCTCTATAAAATGTAGAATCAGATAGTTGTACCAATCAGCAATAATATGGTATTAGTTCCACCTACCCATCATTGTTGTGTATTTGAGAGGGCAGACTTGACCTCATTAGGCCACCGTAGATGGAATCTTTGATAAAAAAGTATCTATCAAGACGAAGGAGATGATCATGGACTACAGGAAAAGGAGTGCCGAACACGCCCCCATTCACATCGACAGGGCTGTAGTGGAGCGGGTTGAGAGCTTCAAGTTCCTTGGTGTCCACATCAACAACAAACTATCATGGTCCAAAACCACCAAGACAGTCATGAAGAAGGCACGACAACACCTTTTCCCCCTCGGGAGACTGAAAAGATTTGGCATGGGTCCCCAGATCCTCAAAAAGATCTACAACTGCACCATCGAGAGCTTCCTGAGCGGTTGCATCACCGTCTGATATGGCAACTGCTCGGTATCCGACCGTAAGGTGCTACAGAGGGTAGGGCATACGGCCAAGTACATCACTGGGGCCAAGCTTCTTGCCATCCAGGACCTCTATACTAGGCGGTGTCAGAGGAAGGCCTCTGAGGAAGGCCTCTCGGACATAGACTGTTCTTTCTGCTACCACACCGCAAGTGGTACCGGGGCGACAGGTATAGGTCCAAAAGGCTCCTTAACAGCTTCTACCCCCAAGCCATAAGACTGCAGAACAATTAACTAAATGGCCACCCGGACTATTTACATTTTACACCCCCCTCCCCCTTTTGTTTTTACACTGCTGCTACTCGCTGTACAAATTACCTGGACTAACCTGTACCCCCACACATTGACTCGGTACCGGCACCCCCTGTATATAGCCTTGTTATTGTCATTTTGTGTTACTTTCTCTTTTTTTAACTTTATTTCGTAAATATTTTCTGAACTCTATTTTCTTTAAACTGCATTGTTGGTTGTAAGTAAGCCTCTCACTTTAAGGTCTACGGTTGTATTTGGCACACGTGACAAATAAAATTTGATTTGATCGCGCCATCAAAGGAAAACATCCTTTTTACATCAGTCATCTTTTTAACTGGAGCACAAGTATTTACGGTGCATTCGGGAAAGTATTCAGACCCTTTGACTTTTTACACATTTTGTTACCTTACAGCCTTATTCTAAAATTGATCAAATTGTTTTTTTTCCCCTTATCAATCTACACATACTACCCCATAATGTCGAAGCAAAAACAGGTTTGTAGAAATTTTGTCAAATATATAAAAAAAAACTGAAATATCACATTTACATAAGTTTTCAGAATCTTTCCTCAGTGCTTTGTTGAAGCACCTTTGGCAGTCATTACAGCCTCGAGTGTTCTTGGGTATGACGCTACAAGCTTGGCACACCTGTATTTGAGGAGTTTCTCCCATTCCTTTCTGCAGATCCTCTCAAGCTCTGTCAGGATGGATGGGGAGCTTCGCTGCACAGCTATTTTCAGGACTCTGTATATATAAAAAGTATATAGACTTATTTTTCTTCTGTATTATTGACTGTATGTTTGTTTATACCATGTGTAACTCTGTGTTCTCTTACGTGTCGAACTGCTTTGCTTTATCTTGGCCAGGTCGCAGTTGCAAATGAGAACTTGTTCTCAACTAGCCTACCTGGTTAAATAAAGGTGAAATAAATAAAACTGTCCAGAGATATTCGATCGTGTTCACGTCCGGGCTCTGTATGGGGCACTCAAGGACATTCAGAGACTTGTCCCGAAGCCCCTCCTGCGTTGTCTTGGCTGTGTGCTTGGGGTCGTTGTCCTGTTAGAAGGTGAACCTTCGCCCCTGTCTGACGTTCAGAGAGCTGTGGAGCAGGTTGTCATCTTTCTCTCTATCGAGACTAGTCTCCCAGTCCGTGCCGCTGAAAACCATCCCCACAGCATGATGCTGCCACCCCCATGCTTCACCGCAGAGATGGTGCCAGGTTTCCTCCAGACGTGACGCTTGGCATTCAGGTTAAAGAGTTCAATCTTAATTTCATCAGACCAGAGAATCGTGTTCCCTTTATATCCTTTATGTGCCTTTTGGCCAACTCCAAGCAGGCTGTCATGTGCCTTTTATTAAGGAGTGGCTTCCACCTGGCCACTCTACCATAAAGGCCTGATTGGTGGAGTGCTGCAGAGATGGTTGTTCCTTTTGGAAGGTTCTCCCATCTCCACAGAGGAACTCTGGAGCATTGTCTTGGTCAACTCCCTGACCAAAGCCTTTCTCCCCCAATTGCTCAGTTTGGCTGGGCGGAGTTTGGTTGGGCGGCCAGCTCTTGGAAGAGTCTTGGTGGTTCCAAACCTTTTCATTTAAGAATGATGGAGGCCACTGTGTTCTTGGGGACCTTTTAATGCTGCAGACATTTTTGGTACCCTTCCCCAGATCTGTGTCTCGACACAATCCTGTCTCCAAGGACAATTTTTTCGACCTAATGGCCTGGTTTTTGCACTGACATACACTGTCAACTGTGGGACCTAATATAGACAGGTGTGTGCCTTTCCAAATCATGTCCAATCAATTTAATTTATCACAGGTGGACTCTAATCAAGATGGATAAACATCTCAAGGATGATCAGTGGAAACAGGATTCACCTGAGCACAATTTCGAGTCTCATAGCAAAGGGTCTGAATACTTATGTCAATAAGTAATTTCAGTTTTTTAATTTGAAATAAATTAGCAAACATAAAAAAAACAGTTTTTGCTTTGTCGTTATGGGGTATTGTGTGAAGATTGATGAGGAAAGCTATTTATTTAATCATTTTTATAATAAGGCTGTAACGTAACAAAATGTAGAAAAAGGGAAGGGGTCTAAATACTTTCCTAATGTTTGATCTCTGTACCAATAACCTGCTACTTTTTACTGTGTCTTGTCCTTCCTCTGAAGATGGAAGATACCTGTATATTGTTGGAACAGAGATATTAAAAGTATACTTCGTTCTTCTGTGGGACTTGAACGGGGCAATCTAGGATTCATTAAACAACAAAGCAGTCACAATAGTGTTAGGAATGAGAACAATAGGATATTGTTCCATTTAATAGAATCTCTATGGTGGTCACCCCATCACTTGTTAGGTAAACAATTAAGAGATAGGGCTGGAGAAATGTAACCACTCTCAAATGTATAGGCTGAGCTATGATGCAAGGACTGACCATCCATGATATCAACTTATAGTTTTAACCATCTCGGCCTTCTTGATTTTTCTCCTTTTGATGACCTGTTGACCTGTTGACTTGTTGACCTGTTGACCTGTTCAATGTGCAGCCTTGAAGGAACCTGTAAGAAGTGTGAATGATGTTAACACACCTTGCTATTTCAATGTACCTGTTGACTAGGAGTTTGCCTGACCTCTGAACCTTTTATTGTGATGAAATGTAAGTTTACAATAACTATGTGATACATCCAACTGTGTTATGGTTGAATGTACCTGAAAACTGTGAAATAAATAAATACACATAAATCTTTAAAAGTCATATTTAACCACTAGATGTCAGCACATATTCAGAAATATGTCAGTAGGGTAAGAGGACCCAGTGCTTTAAATCAGTGGTTCCCAAACTGGGGTCTGTGACCAGATCAAATAATAATATTACTAGCAACAACAGATTAAACACATTTGACCAAGGGGTCTGTGGAAGAAGTTTAGAGGGTGCAATACAATACAATGTAATATTATTATTCTACAATACACCCTTAGATGAACAACAGGGTCTGGTAGACTAGCTGTATTATTAATCTGAGATGAACAACAGGGTCTGGTAGACTAGCTGTGTTAATCTGAGATGAACAACAGGGTCTGGTAGACTAACTGTATTATTAATCTGAGATGAACAACAGGGTCTGGTAGACTAGCTGTATTAATCTGAGATGAACAAAAGGGTCTGGTAGACTAGCTGTATTATTAATCCTAGATGAACAACAGGGTCTGGTAGACCAGCTGTATTATTAATCTGAGATGAACAACAGGGTCTGGTAGACTAGCTGTATTATTAATCTGAGATGAACAACAGGGTCTGGTAGACTAGCTGTGTTATTAATCTGAGATGAACAACAGGGTCTGGTAGACTAGCTGTGTTATTAATCTGAGATGAACAACAGGGTCTGGTAGACTAGCTGTATTATTAATCTGAGATGAACAACAGGGTCTGGTAGACTAGCTGTATTATTAATCTGAGATGAACAACAGGGTCTGGTAGACTAGCTGTATTAATCCTAGATGAACAACAGGGTCTGGTAGACTAGCTGTATTATTAATCTGAGATGAACAACAGGGTCTGGTAGACTAGCTGTATTATTAATCCTAGATGAACAACAGGGTCTGGTAGACCAGCTGTATTATTAATCTGAGATGAACAACAGGGTCTGGTAGACTAGCTGTATTAATCTGAGATGAACAACAGGGTCTGGTAGACTAGCTGTATTATTAATCCTAGATGAACAACAGGGTCTGGTAGACCAGCTGTATTATTAATCTGAGATGAACAACAGGGTCTGGTAGACTAGCTGTATTATTAATCTGAGATGAACAACAGGGTCTGGTAGACTAGCTGTATTATTAATCTGAGATGAACAACAGGGTCTGGTAGACTAGCTGTGTTATTAATCTGAGATGAACAACAGGGTCTGGTAGACTAGCTGTATTATTAATCTGAGATGAACAACAGGGTCTGGTAGACTAGCTGTATTAATCTGAGATGAACAACAGGGTCTGGTAGACTAGCTGTATTATTAATCTGAGATGAACAACAGGGTCTGGTAGACTAGCTGTATTATTAATCTGAGATGAACAACAGGGTCTGGTAGACCAGCTGTATTATTAATCTGAGATGAACAACAGGGTCTGGTAGACCAGCTGTATTATTAATCCTAGATGAACAACAGGGTCTGGTAGACTAGCTGTATTATTAATCTGAGATGAACAACAGGGTCTGGTAGACTAGCTGTATTATTAATCTGAGATGAACAACAGGGTCTGGTAGACTAGCTGTATTATTAATCTGAGATAAACAACAGGGTCTGGTAGACTAGCTGTGTTATTAATCTGAGATGAACAACAGCGTCTGGTAGACTAGCTGTATTATTAATCTGAGATGAACAACAGGGTCTGGTAGACTAGCTGTATTAATCCTAGATGAACAACAGGGTCTGGTAGACTAGCTGTATTATTAATCTGAGATGAACAACAGCGTCTGGTAGACTAGCTGTATTATTAATCTGAGATGAACAACAGGGTCTGGTAGACCAGCTGTATTATTAATCTGAGATGAACAACAGGGTCTGGTAGACCAGCTGTATTATTAATCCTAGATGAACAACAGGGTCTGGTAGACTAGCTGTATTATTAATCTGAGATGAACAACAGGGTCTGGTAGACTAGCTGTATTATTAATCTGAGATGAACAACAGGGTCTGGTAGACTAGCTGTATTATTAATCTGAGATGAACAACAGGGTCTGGTAGACTAGCTGTATTAATCCTAGATGAACAACAGGGTCTGGTAGACTAGCTGTATTATTAATCTGAGATGAACAACAGGGTCTGGTAGACCAGCTGTATTAATCTGAGATGAACAACAGGGTCTGGTAGACCAGCTGTATTATCCATCTTAGATGAACAACAGGGTCTGGTAGACCAGCTGTATTAATCTGAGATGAACAACAGGGTCTGGTAGACCAGCTGTATTATCCATCTTAGATGAACAACAGGGTCTGGTAGACTAGCTGTAATATTAATCTGAGATGAACAACAGGGTCTGGTAGACTAACTGTATTAATCTGAGATGAACAACAGGGTCTGGTAGACCAGCTGTATTATCCATCTTAGATGAACAACAGGGTCTGGTAGACCAGCTGTATTATCCATCTTAGATGAACAACAGGGTCTGGTAGACCAGCTGTATTATCCATCTTAGATGAACAACAGGGTCTGGTAGACCAGCTGTATTATCCATCTTAGATGAACAACAGGGTCTGGTAGACTAGCTGAAATATTAATCTGAGATGAACAACAGGGTCTGGTAGACTAGCTGTATTAATCCTAGATGAACAACAGGGTCTGGTAGACTAGCTGTATTATTGATCTTAGATGAACAACAGGGTCTGCTAGACTAACAGGTATCAAGTGTACTCCATCAAGAATCCAGTTTTCAGCTAAATGTTTATTGTATTCCCCCCAGATATTGTTTTGAGCATACGGTGCATTCGGAAAGTATTCAGACCCCACATTTTGTTACGTCACAGCCTTATTCTAAAATTGATCAAATAGTTTTAAAAACTGAAATATCACATATACAAAAGTATTCAGACCCTTTACCCAGTACTTTGTTGAAGCATCTTAGGCAGTGATTACAGCCTCAGGTCAAATCAATATGAATTTGTCACATGGGCCGAAAACAACAGACCTTACCGTGAAATGCTTAACCAACAATGCAGTTCAAGAAATAGAGTTGAGAAAAGATTTACTAAATTTAAAAAAATAACCCAAGAAAATGACATAACAATCACAAGGCTATATACAGGGGGTACCAGTACCGAGTCAATGTCCAGGGTTACACGTTAGTCAAGGTAACTTGTAAAGTGACTTCTTGGGTTTGACGCTACAAGCTTAAAACACTTGCATTTGGTAATTTTTTACCATTCTTCTCTGCAGATCCTCTCAAGCTCTGTCAGGTTGGATGGGGAGCATCGCTGCACAGCCATTTTCAGGTCTCTCCAGAGATGTTAGATCTTCACCCCAGTCTGAGGTCCTGAGCGCACTGGAGCAGGTTGTCATCAGCGATATCTCTGTACTTTACTCCGTTCATCTTTGCCTCAATCCTGACTAGTCTCCCAGCCCATGCCGCTGAAAAACATTCCCACAGCATGATGCTGCCAACACCATGCTTCACCGTAGGGATGGTGCCAGGTTTCCTCCAGACGTGATGCTTGGCATTCAGGCCAAAGAGTTCAATCTTGGTTTCATCAGACCAGATAATCTTGTTTCTCATGGTCTGAGAGTCCTTTCTGTGCCTTTTGGCTAACTCCAAGCAGGCTGTCATGTGCCTTTTACTGAGGAGTGGCTTCCGTCTGGCCACTCTACCATAAAGGCCTGATTGGTGGAGTGCTGCAGAGATAGTTGTTCCTTCTGGAAGGTTCTCCCTTCTCCAAAGATAAACTCTGGAGCTCTGTTAGAGTGACCATCAGGTTCTTGGTCACATCCCTGACCAAGGCACATCTCCCCCGATTGCTGTGTTTGGCCGGGCGACCATCTCTAGGAAGAGTGTTTGTTGTTCCAAACTTCTTCCATTTAAGAATCATGGAGTTCACTGTGTTCTTGGGGACCATTAATGCTGCAGACATTTTTTGGTACCCTTCCCCAGATCTGTGCCTTGACACGATCCTGTTTCTGAGCTCTACAGACAATTCCTTTGATCTCATTGCTTGGATTTTGCTCTTACATGCACTGTCAAATGTGGGACCTTAAATATACAGGTGTGCCTTTCCAAATCATGTCCAATCAATTTAATTTACCACAAGTGGACACCAATCCAGTTGGAGAAACATCTACATGATCAATGGAAACAGGATTCACCTGAGCTCAATTTCAAGTCTCATAGAAAAGGGTCTGAATACTTATTTAAATAAGATATTTCAGTTTTTTAATACATTTGCAAAAATGTCTAACTTTGTCATTATGGGGTATTGTGCGTAGATTGTTGACGAAAAAAATAATTTAATCTATTTTAGAATAACGTAACAAAATGTAGAAAAAGTCAAGGGGTCTGAAAACTTTCCGAATGCCCTGAATATTATGAAAATATGTCCTTGTTTCTAGTGCTCTAACATTCAATCAACATGGCGGGAATATTTCTCCTCATCAAAGAGCTCAACATACTTACATTACACACACATGTGCATTGCTGTGGACTGATCGGTGGGCCTGATAATGTTTAAACCACAGAGAAGCCTGGATAGATCATAGATGATACATTCTGGACACATGAGTTCCCTGCTGGGTAAACATGTTGTCTAGCAGAGCTATCAGACCCTACATTCAAAAAACACAAGTTGCATTTAAACTGAGACATAGCGATATGACGTTGCCACGACCAGCAGAATGAACCACAGAATGTGTAGATAAGCGCGGAGCAAGACGTTGAACTCACAGAGTATCTGTTCATGTGTAGGGTGTGCTTCACATCAGAACATGCAGAGTTTAACCTCATGCTTCAATGCTCTTAGTTGTTGTGGAAGTCGACCCGACACGGCTCTCCCTTTAAGCAAATATACACTGCAGATAATACTAAATTAAATATGTGTTACATTTTTGTCCCATGATATTACAGTCTACCATACAAAATGCTGGTCAATTGGGTGAAGTCCATTCAGTGTTGCTGTCCTGGTTTCTGCACATTGCTGTAAAGTGTTTGTACCTCAGGAGGGCCCAGTGGTTCAACCTGCTAAAGACAAGACATTACAACATTCAAATCATCATTTAATAAAGCTAACAATCCTAACTAATACATTCATTTCACAGGAAGTACCTGAGTTGAATCATCTTCTTTTGAGGATATCCATCTCTGGACCTTGATGATGGCCATTATGGTAACTGCCAATCCAACACAGACAATCACTGATAGAACAGCAACGGTCCTGACTGATAATGCTGAAGCTTTGCCGTCCTTCTCACCAATACCTGGGACACACAATCTGGGTTACCCTCTCAGAGCCAAAAAGACAATATTCCCTCACCAGTTACATTAGACTGCAATACATTTGGTCTAATGTGATCATTGTTTTCAACAGTCAACATTACTCTGTGGCAGTTACCTTTTATGTACCATGACTCCTATGGGACTCCCAATCATGGCCGGATGCGATACACATGTATCATATCGTTCAAACAAAAGTCTTTGCAGCCAAGATTATAATAAATAGTTCCAAGTAGATGTTTGCAGTTCTAATTCCAAAAAGAGTCCATGTAAAAATATATCCACAGGGAAAAGCACACGAAGGATATCAAAGCTTTATGCTTAGTATTTTCATTTATTTACAGCCAGTTTATCAACACCCAACGTTTTGACTAGGATGTTTTTGTTGTTGAAATTACTTATTGACTTAGTCATCAAAACAAGACCTAGTGAAAACATTGGGTGTTGATGTGTTGTCTCTAAATAAATAAAATACTAAGTATAGAAATTTGACATCCTTTGTTTGATTTTCCATGTGAATATACACTGCTCAAAAAAATAAAGGGAACACTTAAAAAACACAATGTAACTCCAAGTCAATCACACTTCTGTGAAATCAAACTGTCCACTTAGGAAGTAACACTGATTGACAATAAATTGCACATACTGTTGTGCAAATGGAATAGACAAAAGGTGGAAATTATAGGCAATGGTTCTGCAGGTGGTGACCACACGCCACTTCTCAGTTCCTATGCTTCCTGGCTGATGTTTTGGTCACTTTTGAATGCTGGCGGTGCTCTCACTCTAGTGGTAGCATGAGACAGAGTCTACAACCCACACAAGTGGCTCAGGTAGTGCAGTTCATCCAGGATGGCACATCAATGCGAACTGTGGCAAAAAGGTTTGCTGTTTCTGTCAGCGTAGTGTCCAGAGCATGCAGGCGCTACCAGGAGACAGGCCAGTACATCAGGAGACGTGGAGGAGGCCGTAGGAGGGCAACAACCCAGCAGCAGGACCGCTACCTCCGACTTTGTGCAAGGAGGTGCACTGCCAGAGCCCTGCAAAATGACCTCCAGCAGGCCACAAATGTGTATGTGTCAGCATATGGTCTCACAAGGGGTCTGAGGATCTCATCTCGGTACCTAATGGCAGTCAGGCTACCTCTGGCGAGCACATGGAGGGCTGTGCGGCCCCACAAAGAAATGCCACCCCACACCATGACTGACCCATCGCCAAACCGGTCATGCTGGAGGATGTTGCAGGCAGCAGAACGTTCTCCACGGCGTCTCCAGACTCTGTCACGTCTGTCACATGTGCTCATGTGCTCAGTGTGAACCTGCTTTCATCTGTGAAGAGCACAGGGCGCCAGTGGCGAATTTGCCAATCTTGGTGTTCTCTGGCAAATGCCAAACGTCCTGCACGGTGTTGGGCTGTAAGCACAAACCCCACCTGTGGACGTCGGGCCCTCATACCACCCTCATGGAGTCTGTTTCTGACCGTTTGAGCAGACACATGCACATTTGTGGCCTGCTGGAGGTCATTTTGCAGGGCGCTGGCAGTGCACCTCCTTGCACAAAGTCGGAGGTAGCGGTCCTGCTGCTGGGTTGTTGCCCTCCTACGGCCTCCTCCACGTCTCCTGATGTACTGGCCTGTCTCCTGGTAGCGCCTGCATGCTCTGGACACTACGCTGACAGAAACAGCAAACCTTTTTGCCACAGTTCGCATTGATGTGCCATCCTGGATGAACTGCACTACCTGAGCCACTTGTGTGGGTTGTAGACTCCGTCTCATGCTACCACTAGAGTGAGAGCACCGCCAGCATTCAAAAGTGACCAAAACATCAGCCAGGAAGCATAGGAACTGAGGAGTGGTCTGTGGTCACCACCTGCAGAATCACTCCTGTTTTGGGGGGTGTCTTGCTAATTGCCTATAATTTCCACCTTTTGTCTATTCCATTTGCACAACAGCATGTGAAATTTATTGTCAATCAGTGTTGCTTCCTAAGTGGACAGTTTGATTTCACAGAAGTGTGATTGACTTGGAGTTACATTGTGTTGTTTAAGTGTTCCCTTTATTTTTTTGAGCAGTGTATTTTAAACAATGTGTGATATCGTATCATATAGTATTAAACAATGACAGAGGTATTGCAGAATGACTGTACAATATCAACATGAGGTTCAGCTTCTAACCTCACGGGTAGATCCTTAAATGAATGCAAGAATGGGACTTACATATGTCCTCCATGGGTTGAGAGATGGTCTGTGTGCTGACGTGGTTGCTGCCGGTGCATTGGATAGTCCCGTTGCCATTGGAGATGATGATGTTGACCCCAGACAGAGACATTAACTGTTGTGACAGTGTACACTGACCGCTGTCACAGACAGACAATATCCAGCCATCTTTAACTGAACAGTTCACTGTGACGTCACAGAGTCCCACACTTGTGTTGAAGAGAGATGTGACATCCATGACTGGTTTGGGAACATGATCTATAAGAACCAATGGAGTTGGGAAAGAGATACCTACATTCATGAGTGGTCTAGAGACTACAGTTGCATTAAAGAAACAAAAAGAAGACTGCCAGCACAAACAAATCACAAAACTCACCCAGCACTTTTAGTCTGTATGTGATAGTTGAAAATGTCCAGTCTCTCTGATTAATTGCACTTCCAGTGTACATTGTACTGTCTGTCTTCAACAGATTCTTTATACACAGAGAATGGTTCACAGAGTTATAATCCACCTTTTCCTTGTATTTAGGAGAGATCTCTTTATCATCAACTATTATATCACTGCCCGTCTTCCATTTAAGTCCCTTGAGAATCTCAGGTTCTGCAACAGCCAGACATATTGAACCCCCCTTCAACCCATACTGGTCCACTGAAGGTTCTGCCCTGATTCCTAATGAGAGAGGAACAGGTTCACATTTAAATCAAACATTGTTAGCTGGAATGCTGGACAAGATTTGAGTCAGTCCTGATGTGGGCGGCAGTAACCCAAGGTCTTCTTTTGAAAAGTATTTTACCAGACTCAGGACATAACCCTTGCCCAGTAATTATAGTTTACAGTTATATTATATAGGAAGTTGCCTGCACCAAATAAATGTTTATTCTTATGTGATATAGTTACAACTTTTACGATCTCTAATAAGGTGTTAAGAAGAAGAACAAGGATCACTCAAATATGTTTTGAAGTAAAGTATCTCATCTATGGTTGGTGTTCAGATCATTCATGTTCAAAGTATCTCATCTATGGTTGGTGTTCAGATCACTCATGTTCAAAGTATCTCATCTATGGTTGGTGTTCAGATCACTCATGTTCAAAGTATCTCATCTATGGTTGGTGTTCAGATCACTCATGTTCAAATTATCTCATCTATGCCAATCTATGGCTTGTGTTCCAAAAGGATGAATAATTAGTCTTACAACAGGATTCCCAGTAGCTACCTCCAAGTCCAAGAGGTATACCTCCTTTAACTCTACAATTCATTACATGTAAAAGTTATGTAGAGTTCAGATACCTGTGATGATTTCCAGCCAACAGATGTGTAGCAGAAACAGAGTTTTCATTTCAAAATATAGATTAAGTTAGACTTCCTGTCTCTATCGAAATGATGAGTCCGTGTGGTGGTAAACTACAAATAGTATGCCTTTCAGGAAGTAAATAGGTGCTCTCTCAGAGTAGGACATAGACCGTGGCTTACTAAACTCCCCTTCCCCCACAAAGCATGTTCTATAGAAGAGCTTGTGGTTGTTCAGAAACTAGGTGGTTTGTGTTGTGGAGGTTTGATTGAAGGTAGTCCTTAGTGATGTGTTAAAAGCAGACACACTGTACTGAGCATTGTTAAATATGTTAACATCTGAAATAGTGTAGTTAGTTAGAACTATGATGAATAACTAAATGTATTTATCAATCTGACTCCATTATCATGTGACTAAATGTAATAGGCCCTATGTGTCTCTGCCGGAACATCACACACACATTCTGTAATCTAATTATCACATTCTGTCATCTAATTATCACATTCTGTCATCTAATTATCACATTCTGTCATCTAATTATCACATTCTGTAATCTAATTATCACATTGTGTAATCTAATTATCACATTCTGTCATCTGATTATCACATTCTGTCATCTAATTATCACATTCTGTCATCTAATTATCACATTCTGTCATCTAATTATCACATTCTGTCATCTAATTATCACATTCTGTCATCTATTTATCACATTCTGTAATCTACTTATCACATTCTGTAATATAATTATCACATTCTGTCATCTAATTATCACATTCTGTAATATAATTATCACATTCTGTAATCTACTTATCACATTCTGTCATCTATCATCTAATTATCACATTCTGTAATATAATTATCACATTCTGTAATATAATTATCACATTCGTACATGTCAGTTTGAAGACCACAGAGGATAAGCGGCCAGCTCAACAGACGGATTTGACCCAGTCTCTCTAAAAAGGGAATTCAATTACACATACAACACAGCAACACATGTCAAACTGTTAATCTTTTCATGAGCTATTGACATAATCCATGCATGACAATAAAAAACTCATACAATTACATTCACAACGTCAGGTCCAGTTTTAATCACTTTCAACCTTGAGGGCTGCGAGAAATTGGAGTCGTCTCACTGTGAGGGGCGGAGTCTCCACCAATATAATAATGGGAGCGTGAAAGTTTATATGAATGAGATGTTTGGCAACTTGGGAAAGCAGTACGCCCATATCCCCATAGAAACTGTGTTTCACCATTCATTTCAGATGTGTACGGTGCTGGTTAGCTCCGTCTCCCTCGCTCTTCCCTTCATACATTATCCCAGAAATCCTAGACCCACTCCAATTTGCATACCGCCCTAACAGATCCACAGATGATGCAATCTCTATTGCACTCCACACTGCCCTTTCCCACCTGGACAAGAGGAACACCTATGTTAGAATGCTATTCATTGACTACAGCTCAGCGTTCAACACCATAGTGCCCACGAAGCTCATCACTTAGCTAAGGACCCTGGGACTAAGCACCTCCCTCTGCAACTGGATCCTGGACTTCCTGACGGGCTGCTCCCAGGTGGTAAGGGTAGGTAACAACATATCCGCCACGCTGATCCTCAACACGGGGGCCCCTCAGGGGTGCGTGCTCAGTCCCTTCCTGTACTCCCTGTTCATTCATGACTGCACGGCCAGGCACGACTCCAACACCATCATTAATTCTTAGGGCTAGGTGTCCCGCTAGCGGTGGAACTGGAGGGCGTGCAATTAAAGTAAATAATCATATGGATATTAAACATTTATGTACATACAAGTGTCTTATGTCAGTTGAAAGCTTAAATTCTTGGTAATATAACTGCACTGTCCGATTTACAGTAGCCATTACAGCGAAAGCATGTCATGTGATTGTTTGAGGACGGCGCCCCACATGAAAATATTTTTCCACCGGCACAGGTTTCATAAATTCACAAATAGCGATTAAATATTCACTTACTGTTTGAAAAATCTTCCTCTGATTTGTCATCCAAATGGTCCCAGCTATTTCATGTCGTGTCGTTTTGTTAGATAAAATCCTTCTTTATATCCCAAAAAGTCTGCTAGTTGGCTCCATTGATTTGAGTAATCCACTCGTTCAACATGCAGAGAAAGGAATTCAACAAATCAACCCCTGAACTTTGTTAAAACAAATCAAAATACATTTCTATTGACTCCTCAGATACCCTAAAATGTAATCAAACTATAATATTTCATACAGAAAGAAGTATGTTCAATAGGAAAACGATATTAGCAGGTGCGTCTTGTCTTCATCGCGCTCACATACACGAATTTCCAATAGTGTGTCCTAGTACTAAAACTCATTATTCTTACTTGTTTTGGAAGAAACAAGCCTGAAACCTTGAACATAGAGTGCTGACACCATGTGGAAGCCATAGGAATTGCATATTGGGAGCTAGATTTAATTATTTCCCTATACTTTCCACTGGGCTTTCAAAAAAATAAAAATCAGGTTGGTTTTTCTTTGGATTTTCTCCCACCATATTTATTGTGTTATACTCTCATACATGATTTTAACATTTCTACAAACTTCTTTCCAATGGTTCCAATTATATGCATATCCTGGCTTCTGGGCCTGAGCAGCAGGCAGTTTACTTTCGGCACGTCAGTCAGGCGGAAATTGAGATGAAAGGACCCTAGCCTGAAAAGGTTTGTCGATGACACAACAGTGGTAGGCCTGATCACCGACAACAATGAGACAGCCTATAGGGAGGAGGTCAGAGACCTGGCCGTGTTGTGCCAGGACAACAACCTTTCCCTCAACGTGATCAAGACAAAGGAGATGATTGTGGACTACAGGAAAAGGAGGACTGAGCACGCCCCCATTCTCATTGACGGGGCTGTAGTGGAGCAGGTCGAGAGCTTCAAGTTCCTTGGTGTCCACATCACCAACAATCTATCATGGTCCAAGCACACCAAGACAGTCGTGAAAAGGGCCCGACAAAACCTATTCCCCCTCAGGAGACTGAAAAGATTTGGCATGGGTCCTCAGATCCTCATCTATGCATAGTCACTTTAATAACATATTACCTCAATTATCTCGACTAACCGGTGCCCCCGCACATTGACTCTGTACTGGTACCCTCTGTATATAGCCTCCCTATTGTTATTTTACTGCTGCTCTTGTCACGCCTGTTCCCGCTCTTTCCCCAGGCGCTCGATTGCGCCAGGCTCCCCATCATTGCGCCACCATCATTACGCACAACTGCCTTCCCCCTGTTACGTGCATCAGAGATTATTGGACTCACCTGGACTTAATCACCTCTGTCATTACCTTCCCTATATAATCACCTTATAACCTTCCCTATATCTGTCTGGTTCCCCACTCTATTCCCTGCTTCAGCATTAATTGTTGTTTGTTGTTGTTTACACGCGTGCTGACGCTGTTCATGTTTTGTTACCTGTCTGTTCCTGAATAAATGTTGACTCCCCGTACCGGCTTCTCATCTCCAGGGTCGGTCATTACAGCGCTTTAATGATTGTTACTTTTATTCTTATTCTTTTTTTAAAAGTATTTTTTAACTGCTTTGTTGGTTAGGCCTTGTAAGTAAGCAGTTCACTGTAAAGTCTACACCTTTTGTATTCGGCACATGTGACAAATTAAATTAAATGTTAAATGTTTTATTTGATGTGAATAATGATCAGACTAGACGTCTCTGTGGTCTCAGTGTGGTGGGGCGATTGCATCCCTTTTGACACACACACACACACACACACACACACACACACACACACACACACACACACACACACACACACACACACACACACACACACACACACACACACACACAGAGACACTGAGACGAGACTTCCTGGGGGCTTTGTGGTTCGGAGGAGGAGTTACACGAGGCAATAAACTGCAATACTAGGCGACAGCATTCTGACATAAGAAGACAGATTTCATCTCTCATTTCCAAATGGAATATGAATATTCTTAGGTTTCTTCTCATTCCATAGCTAGGTATCAACACAGGTAACATTCATTATATTAATTATATTGTGTTGAGGAATCTCTTTTGATTTTGGACTTGACCTCTAGAAATAATCATGTATACACATAACATGGGTAAATGGAAACGTTTTGACTTCAGGCAGCAAATGACGTACTGACTCAACATGTACAGTTGAAGTCGGAAGTTTACATACACCTTAGCCAAATACATTTAAACTCAGTTTTTGACAATTCCTGACATTCAATCCTAGGAAAAATTCCCTGTTTTAGGACAGTTAGCGTCACCAATTTATTTTAAGAATGTGAAATGTCAGAATAATAGTATAGAGAATAATTTATTTCAGCTTTTATTTCATCACATTCCCAGTGGGTCAGAAGTTTACATACACTCAAATAGTATTTGGTAGCATTACCTTTAAATTGTTTAACTTGGGTCAAACGTTTCAGGTAGCCTTCCACAAGCTTCCCACAATAAGTTGGGTGAATTTTGGCCCATTCCTCCTGACAGAGATGGTGTAACTGAGTCAGGTTTGTAGGCCTCCTTGCTTGCACATGATTTTTCAGTTCTGCCCACACATTTTCTATAGGATTGAGGTCAGGGCATTGTGATGGCCACTCCAATACCTTGACTTTGTTGACCTTAAGCCAGTTTGCCACAACTTTGGAAGTATTCTTGGGGTCATTGTCCATTTGGAAGACCCATTTGCGACCAATGTTTTAACTTCCTGACTGATGTCTTGAGATGTTGCTTCAATATATCCACATAATTTTCCGCCCTCATGATGCCATCTATTTTGTGAGGTGCACCTGTCCCTCCTGCAGCAAAGCACCCCCACAACATGATGCTGCCACCACCTGGCTTTATGGTGGGGATGGTGTTCTTCGGCTTGCAAGCCTCCCTCTTTTTCCTCCAAACATAACTATGGTCATTATGGCCAAACAGTTCTATTTTTGTTTCATCAGACCAGAGGACATTTTTCCAAAAAGTACAATGTTTCTCCCCGTGTGCAGTTGCAAACCGTAGTCTGGCTTTTTATTATGGCGGTTTTGGAGCAGTGGCTTCTTCCTTGCTGAGCAGCTTTTCAGGTTATGTCAACATAGGACTCGTTTTACTGTGGATATAGATACTTTTGTACCCGTTTCCTCCAGCATCTTCACAAGGTCCTTTGCTGTTGTTCTGGATTGACTTGCACTTTTCACACAAAAGTATCCTCGAGGAGGCAGAACACGTGTCCTAAATAGAGGGGTTTGACGGCTGTGTGGTCCCATGGTGTTTATACTTGCTGTAACGGTACTCGTCCTCGTCTGATGACGAGTATGAAAGATCGGACCAATGTGCAGCGTGGTAAGTGTCCATTTTAATGAAAACAACTGAACACTGAATGACAAAACAAAAAGAGAATGACCGAGACTGAAACAGTTCTGTATGGACAAACACAGACACAGAAAACAACTACCCACAACCCATAGTGGGAAAACAGGCTACCTAAGTATGATTCTCAATCAGAGACAACGATCGACAGCTGCCTCTGATTGAGAACCATACCAGGCCAAACACAGAAATACAAACATAGAAAAACAACATAGAATTCCCACCCCAACTCACGCCCTGACCAAACCAAAATAAAGACATAAAAAAGGAACTAAGGTCAGAACGTGACACTTGCGTACTATTGTTTGTAGAGATGAACATGTTACCTTCAGGCATTGGACACGACTTGTGGAGGTCTACAATTTAATTTCTGACGTCTTGGCTGATTTCTTTTGATTTTCCCATGATGTCAAGCAAAGAGGAACTGAGTTTGAAGGTAGGCCTTGAAATACATCCACAGGTACACCTCCAATTGACTCAAATGATGTCAATTAGCCTTTCAGAAGCTTCTAAAGCCATGACATCATTTTCTGGAATTTTCCAAGCTGTTTGAAGGAACAGTCAACTTAGTGTATGTAAACTTCTGACCCACTGGAATTGTGATACAATGAATTATAAGTTAAATAATCTGTCTGTAAACAATTGTTGGACAAATTACTTGTGTCATGCACAAAGTAGATGTCCTAACCGACTTCCCAGAACTATAGTTTGTTAACAAGAAATGTGTGGAGTGGTTGAAAAACAAGTTTTAATGACTCCAACCTAAGTGTATGTAAACTTCCGACTTCAACTGTACATTAATGACTGTCAGTGAAATGGTAAATGTGATCTTGGTCCTCTCTCATTAGGAATCAGGGCAGAACCTTCAGTGGACCAGTATGGGTTGAAGGGGGGTTCAATATGTCTGGCTGTTGCAGAACCTCCTGAGATGATCAAAGGACTTAAATGGATGAAGGACAGTGATGTAATATTTGGAGACAAAGAGATCTCTCCTAAATACAAGGAGAAGGTGGACTATAACAATGATAACCATTCTCTGTGTATTGTTGAACACAGACAGTGGAATTTACATGATAAACTACCGAATAAATTGTAAAGAGTCAACGACTACATATAGACTGTTAGTGGAGGGTGAGTTTTGGAAGGTTTCAGTTCTGGTAATTTGCTGGATTCCAGTGGATTCAATGTAGAATTGCAGCTTCAGCCTTCAACATGTAGGATGATTGATACATTTGTCTTTGGGTCCATCTCAACAGTCAGTCACCTTTCCTTATCTCCTCTCCTTAATTTACACTGATGAAGTTGCATCAGAATTCAGAGTTGCATTATGGGTGAATGCAATATGGTGGACACCTTAAAAATCTCCAGATCAGTAATGCATATAGGCCCAATATTTATTTTTCTCAACTCTTATTTGGATCTTAAAACTGTCTCTTATAGATCATGTTACCAAACCAGTCATGGATGTCACATCTCTCTTCAACACAAGTGTGGGACTCTGTGACGTCACAGTGAACTGTTCAGTTAAAGATGGCTGGATGTTGTCTGTCTGTGACAGCGGTCAGTGTACACTGTCACAACAGTCTCCGTCACTAACCGGTGGTAACATGACCATCTCCGTATTGACTGGAAGGATCCAATGTACCAGCAGCAACCACGTCAGCACACAGACCATCTCTCAACCCATGGAGGACTGTAAGTACCATTTAGCCTCCACCTTCACTGTATACCTCCATCACTGTTTAATAACCTACTAATAATATCATATGAATTCAAGTTTAATTCATTGGTATGAAGAATAAATATGAACCGTTTTTATTATAAATTCAGTTGTAATTCCTCTCCAGCTATAACATGGTAATAATTCTGCTTATGTTAAACTATCGGTCTATGATGATTATTTGACCGAATCTATTGTCATTGAAGTAATTCTACAAGGATTAAACTGTCTGTTCTCTGTGTGTGACAGGTAGTGGTGAGAAGGATGGACAAGCTTCCGTAATTCTAGACGTCATTATGGGTACTGTTATTGGTGGATTACTCTTAGTTGGTGGGTTAGCTGTGTTTTGTGGGGTTTCGATACATCAAATATGCCAGAAGTCGGGCAACTCCTAAATAACCATCACTATAAAAGTTACTTTCTCTTTCATTCATTTATAAATACATTATAACTACAAAAAAATGAAGAATACAAATGTTATTGTAATATTTAATGTTTTATCTCTAAGCAGATCATTGTCAAAGTGCTTACAACTCACCTGAGACACTTCCTGTCTTGGTAACTGAGAGGAAACCAGCAGATCTCAGTTGAAACAGGAAGCGCATCACCAGGTCTAAGGACCGCAGAAAAGGACTTCCTCTGAGGTCACATCATACAGTCATTGGGTTACATTGCACAGAAACTTTGGGACATTTCACTATGGCCTATGAACTACATAGATCTGAATTGGACAGGTATTAGCAATATCCCACTGGGCAAAGACTGGTGAATCAATGTTGTTTCCACCTCATTTCACCCCCCAAAAATCTATGTGATGACGTTGAAAACAGATTGAATTTGCAAACATGTAATCGACGTAAGGGAATTTCATATTCTTTCACCCAACTTTTAACCGAAATCCAATGACATGGTAAAATGTTTTGTTGATTTCACGTTGAAGTCATGACAACTCAACCAAATGTAAATCAAAACAAGACGTTGAACTGACGTCTGTGCCCAGTGGGATGTTATCAGTTTGCTAGATTGAATTTCCACCATATTCAATACTACACAAGGGGCTTGGAGCATGGAGTTAATTTGGGATCGGGCATCCCGCAAAATGCAAGAATTTCCTTGTAAATGGAAGTGGAATGGAAACGGTAGCTTACATGTAGGCTGCTTCTACTACCATGACAGGCCATAGACTGTTTAACAGCGTGCCTTACAGCTACTGCAAAATCCCTCGCCCATCACTGTCATGCATACCTGAAACTGAAATATATAAATATTTGTTTCTGCCATGTTTATACCTGTATAGATAAAAGTAACCGTTATATATATTTTTTAAACTGAAGCCTGGCTTTATAAAACTGAAATATAGTTTCTAGAAAAGACAACACTTGAACAAATCATAAGGTTTCAACTTTGATTGTGTTGTTGTATTGTTGTTGTTGATGTTGTATTGTGTTGTTTTATATTTTGTTGTGTTGTGTTGAATTGTTGTGTTGTATTGTATTGTGTTGTGTTGTATTGAATTGTTGTATTTTGTTGTGTTGTATTGAATTGTTGTATTTTGTTGTGTTGTGTTTAATTGTTGTGTTGTATTGTATTTTGTTGTGTTGTGTTGTTGTTGCTGTTGTTGTTGTGTTGTATTTTGTTGTGTTGTATTGTGTTGTGTTGTATTTTGTTGTGTTGTATTTTGTTGTTGTTGCTGCTGTTGTTGTTGTGTTGTATTGTGTTGTGTTGTGTTGTATTGTGTTGTATTTTGTTGTGTTGTATTGTTGCTGTGTTGTATTGTATTGTGTTGTGTTGTATTTTGTTGTGTTGTATTGAATTGTTGTATTTTGTTGTGTTGTGTTGAATTGTTGTGTTGTATTGTATTTTGTTGTGTTGTGTTGTTGTTGCTGTTGTTGTTGTGTTGTATTTTGTTGTATTGTGTTGTGTTGTATTTTGTTGTGTTGTATTTTGTTGTTGTTGCTGCTGTTGTTGTTGTGTTGTGTTGTGTTGTATTGTGTTGTGTTGTATTTTGTTGTGTTGTATTTTGTTGTTGTTGCTGCTGTTGTTGTTGTGTTGTATTGTATTGTATTTTGTTTTGTTGTATTGTTGTTGTATTGTGTTGTGTTGTATTGTGTTGTATTTTGTTTTGTATGATCGATGGCTGTTTCCTCTTGGCCAGGGTTCCCTTGAAAAAGACAGTCTTATCTCAATGGGAGTCACCTGGATAAATAAAGAATAAATACTTGAACATGCTGATGTTATTGACAACTGCCTTCTGTTTGTTTAGCCTACTTAAAACAAGGCTGTAATCACATCAAGTAGGCTTGTGCTTCTAGGCCTACTGCAATGGTGTAGAATGTACCTGGCCTACTGCAATGGTGTAGAATGTACCTGGCCTACTGCAATGGTGCAGAATGTACCTGGCCTACTGCAATGGTGCAGAATGTACCTGGCCTACTGCAATGGTGCAGAATGTACCTGGCCTACTGCAATGGTGCAGAATGTACCTGGCCTACTGCAATGGTGTAGAATGTACCTGGCCTACTGCAATGGTGCAGAATGTACCTGGCCTACTGCAATGGTGCAGAATGTACCTGGCCTACTGCAATGGTGCAGAATGTACCTGGCCTACTGCAATGGTGCAGAATGTACCTGGCCTACTGCAATGGTGTAGAATGTACCTGGCCTACTGCAATGGTGCAGAATGTACCTGGCCTACTGCAATGGTGCAGAATGTACCTGGCCTACTGCAATGGTGTAGAATGTACCTGGCCTACTGCAATGGTGCAGAATGTACCTGGCCTACTGCAATGGTGCAGAATGTACCTGGCCTACTGCAATGGTGTAGAATGTACCTGGCCTACTGCAATGGTGTAGAATGTACCTGGCCTACTGCAATGGTGCAGAATGTACCTGGCCTACTGCAATGGTGCAGAATGTACCTGGCCTACTGCAATGGTGCAGAATGTACCTGGCCTACTGCAATGGTGCAGAATGTACCTGGCCTACTGCAATGGTGCAGAATGTACCTGGCCTACTGCAATGGTGCAGAATGTACCTGGCCTACTGCAATGGTGCAGAATGTACCTGGCCTACTGCAATGGTGCAGAATGTACCTGGCCTACTGCAATGGTGTAGAATGTACCTGGCCTACTGCAATGGTGCAGAATGTACCTGGCCTACTGCAATGGTGCAGAATGTACCTGGCCTACTGCAATGGTGCAGAATGTACCTGGCCTACTGCAATGGTGTAGAATGTACCTGGCCTACTGCAATGGTGCAGAATGTACCTGGCCTACTGCAATGGTGCAGAATGTACCTGGCCTACTGCAATGGTGCAGAATGTACCTGGCCTACTGCAATGGTGTAGAATGTACCTGGCCTACTGCAATGGTGCAGAATGTACCTGGCCTACTGCAATGGTGCAGAATGTACCTGGCCTACTGCAATGGTGTAGAATGTACCTGGCCTACTGCAATGGTGTAGAATGTACCTGGCCTACTGCAATGGTGCAGAATGTACCTGGCCTACTGCAATGGTGCAGAATGTACCTGGCCTACTGCAATGGTGCAGAATGTACCTGGCCTACTGCAATGGTGCAGAATGTACCTGGCCTACTGCAATGGTGCAGAATGTACCTGGCCTACTGCAATGGTGCAGAATATACCTGGCCTACTGCAATGGTGCAGAATGTACCTGGCCTACTGCAATGGTGCAGAATGTACCTGGCCTACTGCAATGGTGCAGTTTGTTATAAGGCTTAATTGATTCACTTGAAAGAAATAGCAGTTGAATTACCAGAAAATAAATACCTTTTATCAGTTCAGACAATCGAAACATCAGCTGTGTAATTTTGAGGAGAACACACCCAGGATTCCATGAGATCATGTCAAATCTAGATACGTATTAGGTTTAAAGTTCAGATACTGAACCAAAAACTCAACACGAGGCCAAACATGAACCCTCCCCAGCTATCACACTGACTGATGCAATACATTCTCTTCCACTGAATTTCTCTCGGTGAAAATAGATCATACACTTGTCAATAAAGTCGTTCAAATTAATATACTCTCTATTTCTTTTAATTTCTTTTACTATTATTCATGTATTTCTTTATTCTGCATATGGTAGCTGTGACTTCTCCATTTGTGGGGTAAAAATTTAGAAGCAATTTGTTTTACACTTAATTCCTGATAAATATTGAATGTGGCTATTAGTGCCGCTTTCATAAATATAGAGGAAGGGTGACTTTGTTACCTCTACTGCGTGTACTGTGGTGCTCCCGGTCCTCAGACCTCTTCCTGCTAGTATAATAACAATACAATGAATATCAATATATCATTCTGTGTTACTTACATTTTTTTGCATATCCCTACTTCCCCTGAGACACTCTCAGAGAGTTGGGTCATGGCTAGGGTAATGACAATATCATCTATCATTTCTAATTACCAGGTCTGTCTTGAGGACAAAATATGTTCAATGTAATTACACAAAAAAGAAGAAGAACAAAGAAGAAGAACAAAGAAGAAGAAGCGGTAAAAAACTAAATCCACAAATCCCAGACTTCAGCTTTAGTTCAACACTATCCTGAAAAAAAGGAACAACTTACTCTATTAAAAGGAAACATGGCAGACATCTATTTTATTGTCTTTGGCAAACTCAGGTGTTACAGATGTGTGACAGGCACTCTCTAACCAACTCTAGTGCATACCAGAAGTGTGCTTACAGAATCATTCTGGGCAGGGCATACCAGATATGAAGATGCTCTGACTTCAATCACTGCCCTCACTCCAGGAGTGCAAAAATCACTGAAGTTGGAGACTTATATCTCCCTCACTAACTATAATAAGCATCAGCTATCTGAGCAGCTTACCGATCGCTGCTGCTGTACATAGCCCATCTGTAAATAGCCCATCCAATCTACCTACCTCATCCTCATATTGTTTTTATTAACTTTTTTTCTCTCTTTTGCACATCAGTATTTCTACTTGCAGATCATCATCTGCACATCTATCATTCCAAATGTTAATTTGCTAAATTGTAATTACTTCGCTACTATGGCCTATTTATTGCCTTACCTCCTCACACCATTTGCAAAAAACTCTAGATAGATTTTTCTATTGTGTTATTGACTGTACGTTTGTTTATGTGTAACTCTGTGTTGTTGTTTTTGTCGCACTGCTTTGCTTTATCTTGGCCAGGTCGCAGTTGTAAATGAGAACTTGCTCTCAACTGGCCTACCTGGTTAAATAAAGGTTAAATATTTTTTTTTTTAAAGAGAGACTGGACTTGGGCCTGGACTTTGGGCCTGAACTTTGGGCCTGGACTTTGGGCCTGAACTTTGGGCCTGGACTTTGGGCCTGAACTTTGGGCCTGGACTTTGGGCCTGAACTTTGGGCCTGGACTTTGCAGTCTCCCTGTTTAAATCCCCCTTCGGAGACTGGTTACCTGCCTGTCTATTCCACAGGCCAGGACTGAGTAAGGTCTGTGTCCTCTCTCTACACAGCCTGACCCACCTCCCGGACAAACTAGTGGCGCGTCTCCTGGTCTTCTAGTCTCCTCAAGTGACAATAAAACACTCTAGATGGCATATAGTCCTTTGCCTCTTCACAGACTAACACACTAGTCATGCTTGACCATTACCTTGTAGAGGGATATCAGGTTGTTTTCCATCAAGGCAAATGACCAGCTATCCTGTTACAGGTGTGAAAACAGAGATAACCTCCAATGATCCAGTGTCTCCTCTCTTTCAAGGCCATCTTTTTTAACCTGACCTCCTGCTGCAGAATGTACCTGGCCTCCTGCTGCAGAATGTACCCATCCTCCTGCTGCATGAAGGTACCTGGCCTACAACTGCAGAATGTACCTGGCCTCCTGCTGCAGAATGTACCTGGCCTCCTGCTGCAGAATGTACCTGGCCTCCTGCTGCAGAATGTACCCATCCTCCTGCTGCATGAAGGTACCTGGCCTACAACTGCAGAATGTACCTGGCCTCCTGCTGCAGAATGTACCTGGCCTCCTGCTGCAGAATGTACCTGGCCTCCTGCTGCAGAATGTACCCATCCTCCTGCTGCATGAAGGTACCTGGCCTCCTGCTGCAGAATGTACCTTTCCTCCTGCTGCAGAAGGTACCTAGCCTCCTGCTGCAGAATTTACCTTTTCTCCTGCTGTATGAAGGTACCTGGCTTACAACTGCAGAATGTACCTGGTCTCCTGCTGCAGAATGTACCTGGCCTCCTGCTGCAGAATTTACCTGGCCTCCTGCTGCAGAATGTACCTGTCCTTCTGCTGCAGAATGTACCCATCCTCCTGCTGCAGAATTTACCTGTCCTCCTGATGAATAAGGTACCTGTCCTCCTGCTGCAGAATATGCCTGGCCTCCTGCTGCAGAATGTACCTGTCCTCCTGCTGCAGAATGCACCTGGCCTCATGCTGCAGAATGTACCTGCCTCTGGCCTGCAGAGATAACAGGATGGGATTCTTTTTAGGCAAGTTAGATACCTGAGGCAGCTGGAATCGTAGCCAGTCCACCTCAACATGGTATGGACTCTATTCAGAGTTGGAGGTCCTGTATGTCAGTCCAGACACGATGCACTCTGATGCACTGAACAAGTTCACTGAAAAATGTGGCAAAGCTGCCACCCAGTGGTTCTCTCTGAGACACTGTAACCTCAGTGGATACTACAGTACTGTAACTGCTAACCCAGTGGATACTACTGTAACTGCTAACCCAGTGGATACTACTGTAACCTCTAACCCAGGGGATACTACTGTAACCTCTAACCCAGGGGATACTACTGTAACCGCTAACCCAGGGGATACTACTGTAACCGCTAACCCAGGGGATACTACTGTAACCTCTAACCCAGTGGATACTACTGTAACCTCTAACCCAGGGGATACTACTGTACTGTAACTGCTAACCCAGTGGATACTACTGTAACCTCTAACCCAGTGGATATTACTGTAACCTCTAACCCAGTGGATACTACTGTAACCTTTAACCCAGGGGATACTACTGTAACCTCTAACCCAGGGGATACTACTGTAACCTCTAACCCAGGGGATACTACTGTAACCTCTAACCCAGTGGATACTACTGTAACCTCTAACCCAGGGGATACTACTGTAACCTCTAACCCAGTGGATACTACTGTAACCGCTAACCCAGTGGATACTACTGTAACCTCTAACCCAGTGGATATTACTGTAACCTCTAACCCAGTGGATACTACTGTAACCTCTAACCCAGTGGATACTACTGTAACCTCTAACCCAGGGGATACTACTGTAACCGCTAACCCAGGGGATACTACTGTAACCTCTAACCCAGTGGATACTACTGTAACCTCTAACCCAGGGGATACTACTGTAACCTCTAACCCAGGGGATACTACTGTAACCACTAACCCAGTGGATACTACTGTAACCTCTAACCCAGGGGATACTACTGTAACCTCTAACCCAGGGGATACTACTGTAACCTCTAACCCAGGGGATACTACTGTAACCGCTAACCCAGTGGATACTACTGTAACCTCTAACCCAGTGGATACTACTGTAACCTCTAACCCAGGGGATACTACAGTACTGTAACTGCTAACCCAGTGGATACTACTGTAACCTCTAACCCAGGGGATACTACTGTAACCGCTAACCCAGTGGATACTACTGTAACCTCTAACCCAGTGGATACTACTGTAACCTCTAACCCAGGGGACACTACAGTACTGTAACCGCTAACCCAGGGGATACTACTGTAACCTCTAACCCAGGGGATACTACTGTAACCGCTAACCCAGTGGATACTACAGTACTGTAACTGCTAACCCAGTGGATACTACTGTAACCTCTAACCCAGTGGATACTAATGTAGCCTCTAACCCAGGGGATACTACAGTACTGTAACCGCTAACCCAGTGGATACTACTGTAACCTCTAACCCAGTGGATACTACTGTAACCTCTAACCCAGGGGATACTACAGTACTGTAACCGCTAACCCAGTGGATACTACTGTAACCTCTAACCCAGTAGTGACAAACTCCAATTCCTGGAGGGCAGTGTGTCTGCGGATTTTTGTTATTTCCTTTAAATTTGTGTCCAATAAAGACCAAGACAACCAGGTGAGGGGAGCTCCTAACTAATCAATGGCCCTTAAGTGATCAATAAGCACAAGGGAGTCTATAGTCTTGCAATAACATGCATCGTGCATGGTCTTTGAAAAGTGCAATAATGTGACGTCAACCACTAGGTGTCAGCACCTATTCACAACTGAAGTCAACTACTTTAAGAGGGGCCCAGTGCTTTCAGATCAGTGGCCCATTTGATTTATTAATTTTTTCATCAGTTCAATTGTACACTTTTGCCACAAAATGTAAATAGTAGAAATAGCTTTTTTATGATATTATGTTTTTACCATTATTTTGTTTAATAATGAGAACTGCCAAATAATGGTGGGTTGGCTACTTCCCTACCTCTGGGTATGAAGAGGTTCAAAGGTCAAGAAGGAGTTAATTTGCTGCCTGGAAATTATTTTGACAGGTCCTCTCTCAGGTTCTATAGTATCAGAACAGAATTAGGCCAATACCCGCTAACTGTTAAAATCCAGAAAAAAACGGTTAAATCCTACAACCACCTAATAGGAAGCGATTCCCAAACCTTCCATAACAAAGCCATCATCTACAGAGAGTTGGACCTGGAGAAGAGTCTCCTAAGCAAGCTGGTCCTGGGGCTCTGTTCACAAACACACTCCACAGAGCCACAGGACATCAACACAATTAGACCCAACCAAATCATGAGAAAACAAAAGGATCATTAGATAATTACTGGACACATTGGAAAGAATTAACAAAAAACGGAGCAAACTAGAATGCTATTTGGCCCTAAACAGAGAGTACACAGTAGCAGAATACCTGACCACTGTGACTGACCCAAACTTAAGGAAAGCTTTGACTATGTAAAGACTCAGTGAGCATAGCCTTGCTATTGAGAAAGGCCGCCGTAGGCAGACCTGGCTCTCAAGAGAAGACAGGCTATGTGCACACTGCCCACAAAATGAGGTGGAAACCGAGCTGCACTTCCTAACCTCCTGCCCAATGTATGACCATATTAGAGACACATATTTCCCTCAGATTACACAGATCCACAAAGAATTCGAAAACAAACCCAATTTTGATAAACTCCCATATCTACTGAGTGAAATACCACAGTGTGCCATCATCACAGCAGCAAGATTTATGACCTGTTGCCACAAGAAAAGGTCAACCAGTGAAGAACAAACACCATAGGAAATACAACCCATATTTATGTTTCTTTATTTTCCCTTTTTTTTAAACTTATATTTGCACATTGTTACAAGTGTATATAGACATACTATTTTTGGCTTTTTGGAACTTCTGTGAGTGTAATGTTTCCTGTAAAAATGTTTTGTTTATTTCACTTTTGTTTATTATCTACTTCACTTGCTTTGGCAATGTTAACATGTGTTCCCATGCCAATAAAGCCACTTGAACTGAAAACCACTAGGTGGCAGCATTGCCCATTTTTGGGGGGAACTAGTTCGGTGCATCAGAGTGCATGGTGTCTGGACTGGATCTATGTCATGGTTCCGTACCATACTGTATAGATAGATTGTTAGATTGACTACCTAGAAGTAATAATTTACATATATCACAAATAAATAAAAAAACATGGATATATTAGTCTCCAGAAATGCGAAGCATTTAAGGTCTGACATCGAGATTCATTGTGACAAAGCTATTGACTGTGGCAGGATGGGTGAAAATGGATTAGGCTACAAACACAGCTATAGGCAGTCTGACCTGTTGTGATGTATTCAGTTGGGCTGATTAGATATAATAAGAGTATATTATATCATACAAGTAGTGTAATTTGCAACTAGGTGTCAACTCCTCTGAATAGCATCATCGTTACCATAGAGATTGCTGCTTATGTTACGGCTCATGGAAAAACTGAAGAGAGATACAGGAAACACCCCGTCATTTGATTTCCAACCACAAGACCTCAATCTTCTATTTAATACAGGTACATCCTGTCATATCAAAGTATGTCATTCAATCATAAGAGAACCTCAAGTCAATCATCTACCATACTTAGCTATATAAATATATATGCATCCCGAACAGCACCCTATTCCCTATATCGAGCACTACTATGGCCATATGTAGTGCACTATAAAGGGAATAGGGTGCCCTTTGAGATGCCCAAACCCTAAAGTTAAACAAAGAAAAAAAAGTTACAGCACTTCACAAAACGTTCACAAGATTTTGTCATTTTATTACATAAGAACGTACATACAACCCAGACTTTGATTTAAAAAAGAAAAAAGTTTATAAAACTCAGCAATTATTTGACATTGTCCGTAGAAATAAACAATCCCTACAAACATTTACAATCAACTCTATTACAGAGTTGTGATTTTAACCAAGGACCCCCGCACAAGACCACATTCATTTAACCCATCTCCTTCACAGTGACCAAAATAGATCTTTACACAATTTGACCAAGTTGCGAAAACCTTCAAATTATAAGATAACAGAGGATATGAAGAGAGAATTAAGTGATTGGGTTTTAGGACTGGCTAGGAGAGGAGGGAAGGGAGGAAGGATGGGGGAGGGGTAACAAAATATTGGAAGGTCAATCTAAAAGGTTTGGTTTGGAATGTAAACACAAAAAGATAAATCAACAAAGCTTGATGTATCGATACATTGAGGGATACAAAACCCCAACTGAGAGGGACAGAGACAGAGAGAGAGAGAGAGAGAGAGAGAGAGAGAGAGACAGAGAGGGACAGAGACAGAGAGAGAGAAAGAGAGAGAGAGAGGGACAGAGGCAGAGAGAGAGAGAGAGAGAGAGAGAGAGAGAGAGAGAGAGAGAGAGAGAGAGAGAGAGAGAGAGAGAGAGAGAGAGAGAGAGAGAGAGAGAGGGACAGAGGCAGAGAGAGAGACAGAGAGAGAGAGAGAGAGAGAGAGAGAGAGAGAGAGAGAGAGAGAGAGAGAGAGAGAGAGGGGGACAGAGGCAGAGAGAGAGAGAGGAGAGAGAGAGAGAGAGAGAGAGAGAGAGAGAGAGAGAGAGAGAGAGAGAGAGAGAGAGAGAGAGAGAGAGAGGGAGGGACAGAGGCAGAGAGAGAGCCCATTCAAATGTTTTTCTGCTTTGGTGTGTTGTTTATGTCACTTCTGGTGACAAGAGGACAGAAAACAAGAGGGTGATCCATCCATCCATCTGAGAACTAAAGAGTCCTCTTTTCTCCCACTCGAAATACCTATCCCAGACCTTCTTTCTGGCCCTCTTGTTCTCTTGCCCAGATCTGAGAACTAAAGAGGCCTCTTCTCTCTCACTCTAAATACCTATCCCAGACCATCTTTCTGGCCCTCTTGTCCTCTTGCCCAGAGTGAAGTGGAGATGTGTTGCTCTGCACCTGCACACAGAGAGAAAGGGAAGACAAAGTTAAGTCAGGACAGTGTTCTCTCTCTGCCTCTCTCACACTCCCTCCGCCTTGGAGGTGGAACAGACAGACTGGCGCCTGGTGTGGAACTTTCACTAACCCCAGGCTGATAGCAATGGATCCACCACACATTCACCAACACCAGGCTGATAGCAATGAATCCATTCACACATTCACTGGCTTGGCTAATTGGCAACCATGGTGAGTGGGAGATAAGAGAGGAAAGGGGACTAGACTATTTCCCTGCATATCAATGCCCCCTTCATTTCCAGTAACAGTGCCTGACATTGCTATTTATTGCTATGAATCATCTTAGAAAATAAGGCTACATCATTGTTTTTTTTAGAGGTATGCAGTTTGTTGACACAGTTTCATTGAAGCAGTTCATTGCCATTGCCAGCCACGTCACAGCAAGTCGGTTATTATATTGGATACATGTAACGCAACAGTAATAACACAAACATAGATGACTACAGATTGGCTACATACCATTTATGGACGTTATAGGCCTATTCCTCCTCTTTAACGGCACAACCGTCCATCTTCTTGGGAGAAATTGCGTGCAAGGTCTGCATTCTTCGTGGTGGGGGGGGGGGGGGGGGGGGGAGAGAGAGAAATATTATAGCCGCTAACACCGAAATGATTAGCCTCACTGACAGCAAGACATAAACAAGAACGCGTGCAGTAGATGTATTTATGGTTACATGTAATGCAACGACATAACAGTCGAGGCGTGCACTGATATTTGGTTATATTTTGATCGTGCATCATGTAACAATGTGACGGTTAACATAAATGCTTTCCAACATCACATAGGCTATTGTTCATTTGTTAACACAGCAAAAATAAAAGCTACGTTTTCCTTTACGTACGCGTCAATTTGATACAACGGAAACTATGAGACAATGCAATAAATCCAACATAACGGGGGCGGGAGCGGGTAACCATCCTCACCTTTAGTGACAGCACCAAATCAGGCGTGGTTGTCGCTGAAGACTCGTCTTCCAGCGCGATTTGTAGGTCGAATATGTAGTCGATGACGTGTTGCAGAATTTCCACTTGGCTGACGGACTTGTTCTGTGGGATGCTCGGTACCAGCTCCTTCAGTTTGGAGTAGCAGTCATTCATATCGCACAACGCGCCCACAGGTTCCTCCATAGATGGCTTATTCCGGGTGATGGAGAGGCTCTGCTCCGAAATGCAACGGACAGCTTCGTAGCAGCTTCTGACAGATCTCATAGGACTGATGGCTTTCATGTTTTTAAAGTAGCCTACAATTAGTTCATTCAATGTGAAAAGTGAGAGGTTAAGGCAACAACCAGCTACTGTACTTCGGTGTTGGTGTGAGGGTGGCTTTATACACCCTTGTCAGTCAGTCGCCGCCCATTCTCACAAATAAATACACCCTCGTGCTCTGATTAGCCAGTGTGGAGACTTCCTGGTTGTTCTGAGGAGCTTGGGGTTTATGATTGGCTGTTCAAACGTCACCTACGGGGGCGAGGTGGGGGGGGGGGGGGGGGGGGGGGGGACAGAAGGAATGAGAAATTCAAGCAATAATGCTAGTCAATCCTATCGGCAATTACACTCCTCATTTCAGGTAATAGTCTATAATCAACAAAACATAATTTTTGTGAGCACTGAATACATAAACTATCCAACAAGACACATTCTACTTGGTTAATAGACCCAAATATGGGTGTTTTGCTCACTGACAGATTGTGCCTGTGCCAAGACAAATGTAGGCTTACTCTCTGGATCTTCTTCCTTTATCAAATTGAAGCCACGCGTTACCGTTACGGCTTTAACGCCAATGCGTTCCTCTCATGACTTTGCAGACATCCTGGCGTCAGGAATTATTTTTCCACCTCTTTTGGCATCACATGATTTTAAGACTTGTCAAGCCTTGAAAATCCTATAATTATAAGCCGTTTAAAAAGTGATGGTTTTCACATTTCTTCATCCAAAAGATGTGGTATAGGCCTAGCTGCACATTGTCTATACCACTATCAATTAATCTTCTTTGATATTTTTAATGTCAAATAAAATAAAGATAAAACAAAAACGAAATCCAAACAAATGTGAAATCTGCAGTTAACTATGACAGAGAACAACATTCGGGCTATGTTGTTGTGAATAAACTTCGGGATGAACACTAAACTCAAAATAAGTTCTATATTCTTCTCTTTCTTTTTAACCCCTGCATTTTTTTTTGTCAAACCCTGTCCCCTCTGTTCCTATTTGGTCTTATTTTCCCTTTTCTCACAATCCTGTTTTGTGGAGGAATGTACCCTCGCGCCAGCTGTGTGTCCTATTCCACCCCAGCTGTGTTGATCTAACGCGCCCGTCCCAGACAGCCTGGCGCCAGTCTCCCGACGTCATCCATTCACCCGCTCCAACGCGCCGCTCTGGCAAAAGGCCCACCCTACCAGAACTTCCTCACCGATATATTTTACTGGGCCCGTCACTCAAAGTCCTGGGTCTGCCCACTTTTCTCTGTTGCTGCAGCCCACTGAGCTTTGTTCCGACCTCTAATGCATGAGAATAAGAATATGCTGACTCCTTAAAAATAACTCATTTGTCTCCTCTGAAGGCCCAACCATATCTTTGTTAATGTCAATACTAGCATTAGATAACATTGGGGCCAATGGGTTGGTTTACACATCATCTGATTAAAGAGGGAGTAAATATTTGTCATCAATTGGGAAAACCAAGGATATAGCAATGCTTCACTTAAAAGACACAAACATAGAAAAACAAGATTTAGGAGTGAGTTTTCATTCTCGCAATTTTTATATTTTGAACAAATAGAAGTTTAGCCTAATTGTTTTATGTTGGATAAAGATACATTCGTGCGTAAAAATGCGCCAGTGGAGTTGGCCCAATGGCCCGCCCCTTTTCAGCGGTTGCACAGATGTTCATGTCAGCGTGTAGGCTGCCACCCCCCCTTGTTGACCCCTAATGACTACAAGTCATTCAACGACCTCACTCAAGAGCAAACTACTAATTTTATACCGTGTGACCAGAGTATTTTAAAAATACATTTTGTGAACGTTACTGGTAGTCCAAACAAGACTTCTAAACCTCAGATATCTGTCTTAAATATGTCAAGGGGAGGAGGGGAGACAAATATTGTCCTAAAATCGCTGGCATGGTGAGAAAATGACTATTTATACATGTGTTCTGTATAAAGCAACATCATATTATTATATATGCGTAAAAATAAAATATATTAAAATTAGAAGAATATGGTGGCAAACAAAGTTAGCCAACATGAAACGACAAGAATAAAAACATTTAATACAATTATATTGCTAGACATTATAAACACTTTCTACGCGCGTTGGTTGTTTTCAATGTTACACTTCTGGACGTAAAAACAAAAAGTGCATAAGCATTGGGTGCGCTCACCACCCGGGACTTTTTATTGCCTATGTGCAGATTCCTGGGCTCTGAATCCGTGTGACACTGGTGCGTCTGGGCCGGGATCAGGTGCCCTCGCGCCACGCTGTCGGAAAGGCCCCAACACAATCGAGGCTCTCTTTCAATGGATGGGAGAATTTCGAGACTGGCGTCAGTGAGTCTGCCTCGCTCCGCATCCCCGCCCTCTCACTCTCCCCCCGGTTCTCTGTGCAGCTGGACGCAGACAATCAAGCTATCAACAATCGCCATGCATAATTAGCATCGCCCTCCTCTCCCCACCCCACCTGCCCCCTTCGTAACCCCTGTCGCTTCCCCCTCGTTTCTACCCAAAGAAAACCATTCAAGGCGTTCCTTCTTAATCCGCCGTCAACAAAGACCCTCTATTTCTTCTGGTAACAACAGGAGAGGGAAGCTAAAAGTCCAGTCATCACGTGGAGAGAGATAGCCGCACACTCACACACATGCCGTTGGAAAGGCAGGCAATTGAAGACAAAATAAGGTTTTCCCCACAAGTATCACTGGGTAATTTACTGACACTTCATTCGTTGTATCTGTAGTGTAGTTCACCCTACCACCCCTCTCCTGGGTCTGTCTGGCATCAAAGAAGAGCCTTGAGGGTCCTTTTCAGCTTTGAGGGGTTCAGAAATTCCAATGCTCTCTCTCTCTCGCTCTGATGCTTCTGAATCCAACTGCCAAATGATATATGCAAACTCTGACAATAATATCTAACTCTGATAATATCTATGATAATAACTAATATTATATTAATTTGTGGATTTTGAGAATTTCACATGATCACATGAACATGAATAAATGTCCATTTTATAGAGCATAACTGGCATTACATAAACCATGTAGCTTGACTGGCATTACATAAACCATGTAGCATGACTGGCATTACATAAACCATGTAGCTTGATTGGCATTACATAAACCATGTAGCTTGACTGGCATTACATAAACCATATATCATAACTGGCATTACATAAACCATGTAGCTTGACTGGCATTACTGTAACGGGCGTCTAGTTCTTCCTCCTCCTCGGACGAGGAGAGGAGAGAAGGATCGGAGGACCAAAATGCAGCGGGTTGTGAATACATAATGAATTTATTGAAAGACGAAGACGAACACGAAAAACACTTGGAAAATTACAAAACAACAAAACGACGTAGACTGGCCTAAAACATGAGAACTTACATATAACATGAAGAACGCACAAACAGGTACAGACTACAACTAACGAACAAACAAACCGAAACAGTCCCGTGTGGTGCACAGACACAGACACGGAAGACAATCACCCACAAACAAACAGTGTGAACAGCCAACCTATATATGGTTCTCAATCAGAGGAAAACGTCAAACACCTGTCCCTGATTGAGAACCATATAAGGCTAATTACAAGTGACCTAAACATAGAAACACAAAACATAGAATGCCCACCCCAACTCACGCACTGACCAACTAAACACATACAAAAATAACATAAAACAGGTCAGGAACGTGACAGAACCCCCCCCCCCCCCCCCCTCAAGGTGCGAACTCCGGACGCACCACCAAAAGTCTAGGGGAGGGTCTGGGTGGGCATCTGTCCACGGTGGCGGCTCAGGCTCTGGGCGTGGTTCCCATCCCACCATAATAAATCCCCGCTTTCTTATCCCCCTCACAATGACCACCCTCCAAATAACCCCACGTAAATTAAGGGCCATCACCAGGATAAGGAGCAGCACCGGAATGAGGGGAAACACCAGAATGAGGGGCAACACCAGAATGAGGGGCAACACCAGAATGACTGGCGGATCCTGGCTGGCTGGCTCTGTCGGATCCTGGCTAGCTGGCTCTGGCGGATCCTGGCTGGCTGGCTCTGGCGGATCCTGGCTGGCTGGCTCTGGCGGATCCTGGCAGGCTGGCTCTGGCGGATCCTGGCTGGATGACGGCTCTGGCGGATCCTGGCTGGATGACGGCTCTGGCGGATCCTGGCTGGATGACGGCTCTGGCTGGTCATGGCTGGATGACGGCTCTGGCTGGTCATGGCTGGATGACGGCTCTGGCTGGTCATGGCTGGATGACGGCTCTGGCTGGTCATGGCTGGATGACGGCTCTGGCTGGTCATGGCTCGCTGACGGCTCTGGCTGGTCATGGCTCGCTGACGGCTCTGGCTGGTCATGGTTCGCTGACAGCTCTGGCTGGTCATGGCTCGCTGACAGCTCTGGCTGGTCATGGCTCGCTGACGGCTCTGGCTGATCCTGTCTGGCGGAAGGCTCTGGCTGATCCTGTCTGGCGGAAGGCTCTGGCTGATCCTGTCTGGCGGAAGGCTCTGGCTGATCCTGTCTGGCGGAAGGCTCTGGCTGATCCTGTCTGGCGGAAGGCTTTGGCTGCTCCTGTCTGGCGGAAGGCTCTAGCGGCTCCTGTCTGGCGGAAGGCTCTAGCGGCTCCTGTCTGGCGGACGGCTCTGAAGGCTCATGGCAGACGGGCGGCTTTGCAGGCTCAGTACAGACGGGCTTTTCATGCGGCGCTTGGCAGACGGACAGTTCAGACGGCGTTGGACAGACGAACAGTTCAGACGGCGTTGGGCAGACCGGCAGTTCAGGCGCCGTTGGGCAGACGGGCAGTTCAGGCGCTGTTGGGCAGACGGGCAGTTCAGGCGCCGTTGGGCAGACGGCAGACTCTGGCCGGCTGAGACGCACTGTAGGCCTGGTGCGTGGTGCCGGAACTGGAGGTACCGGGCTAAAGCTATGCACCTACAGGCTAGTGCGGGGAGCGGAAACAGGACACACTGAGTTCTCAAAGCGCACTATAGGACTGGTGCGTGGTACCGGGACTGGTGGTACCGGGCTGAGGGCACGCACCTCAGAACGAGTGCGGGGAGAAAGATCAGTGCGTACAGGGCTCTGGATACGCACATGAGGCTTGGTGCATGGTGCCGGAACTGGAGGCACTGGGCTGGATGCACACACCACAGGGAGAGTGTGTGGAGGAGGAACAGGGCTCTGGAGACGCACTGGAAACCTGGTGCGTGGTGTAGCTATGTAGACGAACCGGGGACACCATGCGTAAGGCTGGTGCCATGTAAGCCGGCCCGAGGAGACGTACTGGTGGCCAGATATGTAGGGCCGGCTTCATGACATCCGGCTCAATACTCAATCTGGCCCGGCCGATACGAGGAGCTGGTATGTACCACACCGGGCTGTGCACACGTACAGGAGACACCATGCGCTCTACTGCGTAACATGGTGTCTGCCCGTACTCTCGCTCTCCACAGTAAGTACTGGGAGTGGGCGCAGGTCTCCTACCTGACTTCGCCACTCTCCCTTCTAGCCCCCCCCCCAAGAAATTTTTGGGGTTTACTCACAGGCTTCCAGCCACGTTTCCTTGCTGCCTCCTCAAACCACCGCTCCTGGGCTTTAGCTGCCTCCCTCTCTTCCTGAGAGCGGCGATTCTCTCCTGCCTTAGCCCAGGGTCCTTCTCCAGCCAATATTTGCTCCCATGTCCACGAGTCCTGGTTACTTTGTTGCGCTCTCCACGCCGCTTGGTCTTTGGTTGGTGGGTGATTCTGTAACGGGCGTCTAGTTCTTCCTCCTCCTCGGACGAGGAGAGGAGAGAAGGATCGGAGGACCAAAATGCAGCGGGTTGTGAATACATAATGAATTTATTGAAAGATGAAGACGAACACGAAAAACACTTGGAAAATTACAAAACAACAAAACGACGTAGACTGACCTAAAACATGAGAACTTACATATAACATGAAGAACGCACAAACAGGTACAGACTACAACTAACGAACGAACAAACCGAAACAGTCCCGTGTGGTGCAACATACACAGACATGGAAGACAATCACCCACAAACAAACAGTGTGAACAGCCAACCTATATATGGTTCTCAATCAGAGGAAAACGTCAAACACCTGTCCCTGATTGAGAACCATATAAGGCTAATTACAAGTGACCTAAACATAGAAACACAAAACATAGAATGCCCACCCCAACTCACGCCCTGACCAACTAAACACATACAAAAATAACATAAAACAGGTCAGGAACGTGACAATTACATAAACCATAGAGCATAACTGGCATTACATAAACCATGCATCATAACTGGCATTACATAAACCATGCATCATAACTGGCATTACATAAACCATGCATCATAACTGGCATTACATAAACCATGCATCATAACTGGCATTACATAAACCATGCATCATAACTGGCATTACATAAACCATATATCATAACTGGCATTACATAAACCATGCATCATAACTGCATTACATAAACCATGCATCATAACTGGCATTACATAAACCATGCATCATAACTGGCATTACATAAACCATGCATCATAACTGGCATTACATAAACCATGCATCATAACTGGCATTACATAAACCATGCATCATAACTGCATTACATAAACCATATATCATAACTGGCATTACATAAACCATAGAGCATAACTGGCATTACATAAACCATGCATCATAACTGGCATTACATAAACCATGCATCATAACTGGCATTACATAAACCATGCATCATAACTGGCATTACATAAACCATGCATCATAACTGGCATTACATAAACCATAGAGCATAACTGGCATTACATAAACCATATATCATAACTGGCATTACATAAACCATGCATCATAACTGGCATTACATAAACCATGCATCATAACTGGCATTACATAAACCATGCATCATAACTGGCATTACATAAACTATGTTTGGATGTTCTAGCATCCATCAGATCAATGTGATGTTCTAGCATCCATCAGATCAATGTGATGTTCTAGCATCCATCAGATCAATGTGATGTTCTAGCACCCATCAGATCAATGTGATGTTCTAGCACACGTCAGATCAATGTGATGTTCTAGCATCCATCAGATCAATGTGATGTTCTAGCACCCATCAGATCAATGTGATGTTCTAGCACCCATCAGATCAATGTGATGTTCTAGCACACGTCAGATCAATGTGATGTTCTAGCATCCATCAGATCAATGTGATGTTCTAGCACCCATCAGATCAATGTGATGTTCTAGCACCCATCAGATCAATGTGATGTTCTAGCACACGTCAGATCAATGTGATGTTCTAGCATCCATCAGATTAATGTGTTGTTCTAGCATCCATCAGATCAATGTGTTGTTCTAGCCTCCATCAGATCAATGTGATGTTCTAGCATCCATCAGATCAATGTGATGTTCCAGCATCCATCAGATCAATGTGATGTTCTAGCATCCATCAGATCAATGTGATGTTCTAGAATCCATCAGATCAATGTGATGTTCTAGCCTCCATCAGATCAATGTGATGTTCTTGCACCCATCAGATCAATGTGATGTTCCAGCATCCATCAGATCAATGTGATGTTCTAGCATCCATCAGATCAATGTGATGTTCTAGAATCCATCAGATCAATGTGATGTTCTAGCCTCCATCAGATCAATGTGATGTTCTAGCACCCATCAGATCAATGTGATGTTCTAGCATCCATCAGATCAATGTGATGTTCTAGCATCCATCAGATCAATGTGATGTTCTAGAATCCATCAGATCAATGTGATGTTCTAGCACCCATCAGATCAATGTGATGTTCCAGCATCCATCAGATCAATGTGATGTTCTAGCATCCATCAGATCAATGTGATGTTCTAGAATCCATCAGATCAATGTGATGTTCTAGCCTCCATCAGATCATTGTGATGTTCTAGCACCCATCAGATCAATGTGATGTTCTAGCATCCATCAGATCAATGTGATGTTCTAGCATCCATCAGATCAATGTGATGTTCTAGAATCCATCAGATCAATGTGTTGTTCTAGCACCCATCAGATCAATGTGTTGTTCTAGCACCCATCAGATCAATGTGATGTTCTAGAATCCATCAGATCAATGTGATGTTCTAGAATCCATCAGATCAATGTGATGTTCTAGCACCCATCAGATCAATGTGATGTTCCAGCATCCATCAGATCAATGTGATGTTCCAGCATCCATCAGATCAATGTGATGTTCTAGCATCCATCAGATCAATGTGATGTTCTAGAATCCATCAGATCAATGTGATGTTCTAGCCTCCATCAGATCAATGTGATGTTCTAGCACCCATCAGATCAATGTGATGTTCTAGCATCCATCAGATCAATGTGATGTTCTACCACCCATCAGATCAATGTGATGTTCTAGCATCCATCAGATCAATGTGATGTTCTAGAATCCATCAGATCAATGTGATGTTCTTTGGAGGTAAACTGAGGTAAAGCTAAACTGTCTCCATCTGAAACAACCATTGACCGGCTGCAATTTGAATATCGGATTACCATGGAAACATAAAACATATTTTAAAAAACTCCACTCAGTTCAAAACTGCAACTCAATGTCAGCCTATTTGGATAAGACCATGGTAGACTGGGTCAGGCTGGGCCAGGCAGCGGGTCCAGATCCCATCTACCACAGTGGACCAGCCAGTCAGTCAACCAAACAGCCGGTTGGAAAGAGGGAGATAGATATATAGATAGATAGATAGACAGAGAGAGAGAGAGAGAGAGAGAGAGAGAGAGAGAGAGAGAGGTGAAAAAGCGAGATAGAGAGATAGATGACCTGAGAGACAAGGCAAGATAGGCTCCCATGCCTAAGCTAGATGAACAGGTTCCCGTGCCTCAGCCGAGGCGACCGGGGAGGTCTCAGCCGGCTCATCAGGCTCTTACTCCTCAGCCGGTTCGTCAGGTTTCTGTGCCTCAGCGCATATTCTCTCTCTGGCGCTCTAGGTCGTCATGCTCCCGCGCCTTAGCCGGATCGACAGGTTCCCGAGCCTTAGCAGAGGTGACCAGTCCGCTCCTGATCCCTGGGATCGTCATCTTGGTCGGCGTCCTGCGGCTAGAGATGCGCGTCGGGGAGGGGGTACTGTCACGTGTGCTCCCTCTCTGGCCTCTAGGTCAACATGCTGCTCGTTTATGACGCGCACCTGTCACCAGCTTTACGGGCATTTGCGCATAACAACACTCACCTGGACTCCATCACCTCCTTGATTACCTGCCCTTTATATGTCACTCCCTTTGGTTTCTTCCCCAGGCGTCATTGTTGCTGTTTCATGTCGGTGCGCTGTTTGTGTTTTTTGTTTTGTTAATTTATTTGTTAAATGTATTCACTCCCTAAACTTGCTTCCCGATTCTCAGCGTACTCGTTAGAGAGAGAGAGGTGAAATAGGGAGATAGATAGATAGATAGATAGATAGATAGATAGAGAGGTGAAAGAGGGAGATAGATAGATGGAGCAGGAGCAGGAGAAGAACAGAGCACTAGAGGAGAGGATCAGACTGCTGGAGGAGAGGTTGAGGGGGATGGCGTGTGACAGAGAACAACCCACTAGAGAGATGGCCACCCCCGCAGAGAAGCCAGCAGAACAGCCCACCTCAGCACCCGACAAAAGTCTCGACACTACAGCAGAACAGTCCACACCAGACCCTGACCATAGCCTCGACATCACAGCAGAACAGACAAATGAAGAACCCCAAGCCCAGGGGCTCTCACCCCCTCTGAGAACCCCCCCTGTCAGCCACCCTGATAGCCCTCCTGACAACCCCCCCACACCCACTGAGGACATACACAAGACACAGATTGTAATCCTTATGGACTATATATACAAGAAAATATATACAGGAAAAAATATATACAAGAAAAAAACCTTTTTCCCAAACACAGTGTGTCTAAACTCTGGTGTCCAAACACCCAGTGCCCCCTAGACCTTCTGTCTGAGGACCAACTAGGTTCACCTAGCCACATAATAATACACCCAGCGCCCTAGACCTTCTGTCTGAGAACCAACTAGGTTCACCTAGCCACATAATAATACACACAGGCACAAACGCCCTGAGAACACAGCAGGAAAGGGTGGCCACAGCACGGAAGGGAGTGATTAAAAAAGCTTCTTCTACTTTCCCCAACACACAAGTGGTTATCTCCACCCTGCTACCACGAAAAGACTTCCACCCTGCCACAATACAGCAGGTAAACGCAAGTATTTCCCGTGACTGTGCCTCAAAACCAAATGTTTTCCTGGCCTACCACTCCACCCTGGACTTGAACAACCTCTATGACCAGGTCCACCTCTACAAGGCAGCAGTGCCCACCTTTGCTCGGACTCTAAAGGACATCGCTCTCAAACGTAGCCCCAACACTTCTCAAACGTAGCCCCAACACACAGGAGCAACACATCAATAGACATCCCGCCCAGACCAGCGAGACACCCTCCCAGACCTTCGGGACCCCCCCTGGACCTACACATAGAGGACCCACGCCAAGAGGACTGACATCCAGACCACAGCACCACCAGCCACATCCACACCCCCACCCCAACCAATCAACACCCCCCCAAGTCAACCATGCCCACACCCCATTTAGGCCCCCTCAGATCAGACCTATGTTCCTCCTGCCCACCCCATGCAACCCACCCCCGCAAAGAGGGCCTCAACATGGAAGTCACACATACGACCAGGCAGTGAGCGGGCAAACAGGACCAACCCCCACTCTTACACTAGCCCAAGCCAATGGCAGGTACCAGATGTTCAGCATGCTCTGCATGCTCTGCTCACTTACTGGTCTGAGGCCAAACCACACGACTAACAACTTTGGACACTTTATGGAAAACAAAGCCTTCACTATCTCATCATGGAATATCCAAGGCCAGAGGTCATCTGCCTTTGGCCTAAAGATCATGAACCTGGACTTCACCAAAGAAATCGGTAATACAGACATTGTCATCCTGCAAGAAACCTGGTATAGAGGAGACGGACCCACTGGTTGCCCTCTAGGTTACAGAGAGCTGGTAGTCCCATCCACTAAACTACCAGGTGTGAAACAGGGAAGGGACTCAGGGGGAATGCTAATTTGGTATAGAGCAAACCTAACTCACTCCATTAAATTAATCAAAACAGGAACATTTTATATTTGGCTAGAAATTCAAAAGGAAATTATCTTAACAGAGACAAATGTCCTCCTGTGTGCTACCTATATCCCCCCACTAGAATCCCCATACTTTAATGAAGACAGCTTCTCCATCCTGGAGGGGGAGATCAATCATTTCCAGGCCCAGGGACATGTACTAGTCTGTGGCGACCTAAATGCCAGAACCGGAAAAGAACCTGACATCCTCAGCACACAGGGTGACAAACAGCTGCCTGCAGGTGACAGCATTCCCTCCCCCATATGCCCCGCTAGGCACAACTATGACAACATAACCAACAAAAACAGGTCACAACTCCTGCAGCTCTGTCGCACGCTGGGTATGTACATAGTCAATGGTAGGCTTCGAGGGGACTCCTATGGCAGGTACACCTATAGCTCATCTCTTGGCAGTAGCACTGTAGACTACTTTATCACTGACCTCAACCCAGAGTCTCTCAGAGCGTTCACAGTCAGCCCACTGACACCCCTATCAGATCACAGCAAAATTACAGTCTACTTGAACAGAGCAATACTCAATCATGAGGCATCAAAGCCAAAGGAACTGAGTAACATTAAGAAATGCTATAGATGGAAGGAATGCAGTTTGGAAACCTACCAAAAAACATTTAGGCAACAGCAAATCCAATCCCTTTTAGACAACTTCCTGGGTAAAACGTTCCACTGCAATAGTGAAGGTGTAAACTTGGCAGTAGAAAATCTTAACAGTATATTTGACCTCTCAGCTTCCCTATCAAATCTAAAAATCTCAAATAGAAAACCGAAAAAAATGAACAACAATGACAAATGGTTTGATGAAGAATGCAAAAATCTAAGAAAGAAATTGAGAAACCTGTCCAACCAAAAACATAGAGACCCGGAAAACCTGAGTCTGCGCCTTCACTATGGTGAATTACTAAAACAATACAGAAATACACTACGGAAAAAGAAGGAACAGCACGTCAGAAATCAGCTCAATGTAATTGAAGAATCCATAGACTCTAATCTTTAAACCTATGTAAAATATGTTTTCTTTTCAGAATTCTTATAATGAGTATTTCTGTATTTGAATTTGGCGCCAAGCAGTTTCACTGGCTGTTGAAGAGGTGGGACGCTACCGTCTCACATGCCCAAGAGAGGTTAACATCATCCTTAGATCTGGCATCTTCCCCAATATTTGGAACCAAGGACTGATCACCCCAATACACAAAAGTGGAGACAAATTTGATCCCAATAACTACCGTGGGATATGCGTCAACAGCAACCTTGGGAAAATTCTCTGCATTATCATTAACAGCAGACTCGTACATTTCCTCAGTGAAAACAAATGTCAAATTGGCTTTTTACCAAATTACCGTACAACAGATCATGTATTCACCCTGCACACCCTAATTGACAAACAAACAAACCAAAACAAAGGCAAAGTCTTCTCATGCTTTGTTGATTTCAAAAAAGCCTTCGACTCAATTTGGCATGAGGGTCTGCTATACAAACTGATGGAAAGTGGTGTTGGGGGTAAAACATATGACATCCATGTACACAAACAACAAGTGTGCGGTTAAAATAGGCAAAAAACACACACATTTCATCCCACAGGGCCGCTGGGCGAGACAGGGATGCAGCTTAAGCCCCACCCTCTTTAACATATATATCAACGAATTGGCTAGGGCACAGGAAAAGTCTGCAGCACCCGGCCTCACCCTACTAGAATCTGAAGTCAAATGTCTACTCTTTGCTGATGATCTGGTGCCTCTGTCACCAACCAAGGAGGGCCTACAGCAGCACCTAAATATTCTGCACAGATTCTGCCAGACCTGGGCCCTGACAGTAAATCTCAGTAAGACCAAAATAATGGTGTTCCAAAAAAGGTCCAGTCACCAGGACCACAAATACAAATTCCATCTAGACACCGTTGCCCTAGAGAACACAAAAAACTATACAAACCTCGGCCTAAAATACAGCGCCACAGGTAACTTCCACAAAGGTCTGAACGATCTGAGAGACAAGGCAAGAAGGGAATTCTATGCCATCAAAAGGAACAGAAAATTCAAGATAACAATTAGGATCTGGCTAAAAATACTTGAATCAGTCATAGAAACCATTGCCCTTTATGGTTGTGAGGTCTGGGCTCCACTCACCAACCAAGATTTCAAAAAATGGGACAAACACCAAATTGAGACTCTGCATGCAGAATTCTGCAAAAAGATCCTCTGTGTACAACGTAGAACACCAAATAATGCATGCAGAGCAGAATTAGGCCGATACCTACTTATTATCAAAATCCAGAAAAGAGACGTTAAATTCTACAACCATCTAAAAGGAAGCGATTCCCAAACCTTCCATAACAAAGCCATCACCTACAGGGAGATGAACTTGGAGAAGAGTCACCTAAGCAAGCTGGTGCTGGGGCTCTGTTCACAAACACAAACAGACCCAACAGAGCCCCAGGACAGCAACACAGATAGACCCAACCAAATCATGAGAAGACAAAAAGATAATTACTTGACACATTGGAAAGAATTAACAAAAAAACTGTGCAAACTAGAATGCTATTTGGCCCTAAACAGAGAGTACACAGTGGAAGAATACCTGACCACTGTGACTGACCAAAACTTAAGGAAAGCTTTGACAATGTACAGACTCAGTGAGCATAGACTTGCTATTGAGAGAGGCCGCCGTAGGCAGACATGGCTCTCAAGAGAAGACAGGCTATGTGCACACTGCCCACAAAATGAGGTGGAAACTGAGCTGCACTTCCTAACCTCCTGCCCAATGTATGACCATATTAGAGACACATATTTCCGTCAGAATACACAGATCCACAAAGAATTCGAAGACAAACCCGATTTTGATAAACTCCCATATCTACTGGGTGAAATACCACAGTGTGCCATCACAGCAGCAAGATTTGTGACCTGTTGCCACAAGAAAAGGGCAACCAGTGAAGAACAAACACCATTGTAAATACAACCCATATTTATGTTTATTTATTTCCCTTGTGTACTTTAACCATTTGTACATTGTTACAACACTGTATATATACATAAAATGACATTTGTAATGTCTTTAGTCTTTTGAAACTTCTGTATGTGTAATGTTTACTGTTCATTTTTATTGTTTATTTCACTTTTGTATATTATCTACCTCACTTGCTTTGGCAATGTTAACACATGTTTCCCATGCCAGTAAAGCCCCTTGAATTGAATTGAATAGATAAATAGATAGATAGATAGATAGATAGATAGATAGATAGATAGGTGAAAGAAGGAGATAGAGAGGTGAAAGAGGGAGAGAGATAGAGAGGTGAAAGAGGGAGAGAGATAGATAGAGATGAAAGAGGGAGTTAAAGAGGAAGCCAGAAAGATAGGTAGAGAGAGGTAGACAGAAAGAGAGGTAGACAGAAAGAAAGACTGAAAGGTAGATAGTGAGGGAAAGGGCCCTGCTGCTGCCAAGGGTTCAGCTGGTCAGGTCTCTGAGAGTCGCAAGAAGGGGGACATGAGGTCCCTGGTGGGTATCTCTGCACCTGTGTGTGTGTGTGTGTGTGTGTGTGTGTGTGTGTGTGTGTGTGTGTGTGTGTGTGTGTGTGTGTGTGTGTGTGTGTGTGTGTGTGTGTGTGTGTGTGTGTGTGTGTGTGTGTGTGTGTGTGTGAGTGTGTGTGTGTGTGCGTGTGTGTGTGTGTGCGTGCGTGTATATGCTTAGTATGTGTGAGTCTATGCATGTGAGTCTATGCTTTCTGGGTCAAGGGGGTCCCTGAGAAACAAGACAGGCCGCAGCAGTGACTTTTTCCCTCCTCTCTTCCACTCTCCCTTCTCTCACTCTCTTTCTTAAGCAATCTTCAGCTCCACTTCCTCCATCTTCTCCCCTCTTCTCCTCATCACGCCATCTCCTCTACACACCACTAATGAAGTGAAACGGTGTGATTGAGAGGTGACACACAGCTGATCCCCCTCTACTCCCTCCTCTCCTCCCTCCTCTCCTCCCTCCTCTTCTGCTCCACTCACCCTCTTCCAATCTGGGTCACTGATCTCCCCCTTACCCCCCTCCCCTCCCCTCCCCGCCACCCCCTTACCCCTTCCAGATGGTCACAAATAAGGGGCAGAGGGGTCTAGAACACACAGTGACCTGACTATAGGTGGGGTCTAAAGGGGTCTAGAACACACAGTGACCTGATTATAGGTGGGGTCTAAAACACACAGTGACCTGATTATAGGTGAGGTTTAGAGTGGTCTAGAACACACAGCGACCTGATTGTAGGTGGGGTCTAGAGGGATCTAGAACACACAGCGACCTGATTGTAGGTGGGGTCTAGAGGGGTCTAGAACACACAGTGGCCTGACTATAGGTGGGGTCTAGAGGGGTCTAGAACACACAGTGACCTGACTATAGGTGGGGTCTAGAGGGGTCTAGAACACACAGTGACCTCATTATAGGTGTGGTCTAGAGGGTTCTAGAACAAACAAGTGACGTCTAGAACACACAGAGACCTGATTATAGGTGGGGTCTAGAGGGGTCTAGAACACACAGCGACCTGACTATAGGTGGAGGTCTTGCACAGACTAGTGAGCCACTAAGCTAATCAAAACAGAAACCATGCCTGTCTGTCTATCTGTCTTCTCATCTGTCTGCTTGAATGTCTGTCTGTCTTCTCATCTGTCTGCCTGTCTGTCTTCTCATCTGTCTGCTTGTCTGTCTGTTGGACGTTCTGTCCGTCCGTCTGTCTGTCTTCTCGTCTGTCTGTCCGTCTGTCTTCTCGTCTGTCTGTCTTCTCATCTCTCTGTCGTTCTGTCTGTCCATCTCTCTTCTCGTCTGTTTGTTTTCTCATCTCTCTGTCATTCTGTCTGTCCGTCTGTCTTCTCGTCTGTCTGCTTTTTTGTCTGTCTGTAGGTCAGTTGTTCTGGTTGTTCTGTCTGTCCATCTCTCTTCTCGTCTGTTTGTTTTCTCATCTCTCTGTCATTCTGTCTTCTCATCTCGTCTGTCTGCCTGTCCGCCTGTCTGTCCATCTGTCTTCTCATCTGGTTGGTCGTTCTGTCTGTCTGTCTGTCTGTCTGTCTGTCTGTCTGTCTGTCTGTCTGTCTGTCTGTCTGTCTTCTCATCTGTCTTTAGGTCTGTCTGTCTCTCTGTCTGTGGATCTGTCTTGTCTAATTGGACGTTTGGTCTTTCTTTTCAGTCTCTCTGTCCATCTTTCTCTCTGCCCGCATTGCATTATTCATGCACGAATGGTATTAATCTTATAATGTATAGCTGAAGGTATATGAGGTTGGAGCACAAATTCTACTATATTTAAATAAGTGTCATTAAAGCAGAGACACTGTGGATGGTGATGGAAGATACAATTGAAAAGCTTTGTGTGCAAAATATGTAAACTATTATGGTAAAAACCTATTGTTTCTGGTGTTGAATGCTGGGCTAAGGCGACCAGTCAGGACTTACAGTAAGAGATATAGACATTACATGGAAATTCCCAACCTAGTCTGTGTCCCAATTGGTCCCCTATTCCCTATATAGTGGACTACTTTTTACCAGGGATTTATAGGGAATAGGGGGCCATTTGCGATGTATTCTTAGTTTCAGGACTGTGTATTGTCCTGTGTGTGCTCACTTCCTGCAAGCCTAGCATACTTTCTTCACTCTGTAATTGGCTCAAAATATCCCCTCACCACTTAGTTAGACTTTTCAATGTGGCAGAGGGTCATTGGCTCTCAAGATTCCTCAAATGGTATGTTCTCATCGCTTCTCATGGCCAAAAGAGGAACGGCCCTGAAAACATAGTTCTCACAAGCCAGTATAGCTCGTATTCTTAAAATAAAACTGTCATTAATAATAATACAACAATATATTCATAAGAGTGTTGTTCACTTCGTCTCCCGGCTCTGCATCCTCTCACCATGGACTGGCTATCGGAAGACTACTGTATTAAATTCAATATAACTATTAATCCCAGAGGGGTCAATTCTAAATATACTGTTAACATGATATTTAACTGAAGCAACTATAAAGTTCACATCTCTGATAGGAAAACTAAGTATAGTAATGGAGTGTTTTTGATGTAAGCTAGCCATCTTAACTGGACTCTTTGAAGAATGCTCTGAGAATGCTACAACAGAAAAGACCATAAATGACATCAGTGCATGAACCCACTCCCTGTCTAAGAGGACAAACTACACATGGAGAGAGAGAAAGAGAGCGAGAGGAAGGATGGAAGAAAGGAAGAAGGTGAGAGAAACTACAAATAGAGAGAGGTATAGAGACAAAGAGAAAGAGAACAGATGCTAGGCTGACGACAATAACATTCAGAGAGCTCGGATAAATGCAGAGATAAGATTCACACAGTGAAGGACAATGGAGCTCCTTTGAATGTCAAAAAAACAGTGATAGGCCCTAAAGACTAAAGAAATTAAGACTAAAGAAATAAAAAACTAAAGACTAAAGACCTAAAGATGAAAGATTAAAAATAATATAAAACTGAAGACTAAAGACTAAATAACTAAAGACTAAAGAACTAAAGACTAAAGAACTAAAGATTAAAGAAATAAAAAACTGAAGACTAAAGACTAAATAACTAAAGACTAAAGAACTAAAGATTAAAGATTAAAGAAATAAAAACTGAAGACTAAAGACTAAATAACAAAAGACTAAATAACTAAAGACTAAATAACAAAAGATTAAAGAAAGAACTAAAGACTAAAGAACTAAAGATAAAAAAAATAAAAAACTGAAGACTAAAGACTAAATAACTAAAGACTAAAGAACTAAAGATTAAAGAAATAAATAACTAAAGAACTAAAAAACTAAAGAACTAAACACTAAAGACTAAAGACCTATAGACTAAAGAACTAAAGATTAAAGAAATAAAGAACCAAAGAACTAAAGACTAAATAAATAAACACTAAAGAACTAAAGACCTAAAGACTGAAGAACTAAAGACCTAAAGACTAATGAACTAAAGACCTAAAGACAAAAGAACTAAAGACAAAAAAACTAAAGACCCAAAGACTAAAGAACTAAAGACTGAAGATCTAAAGAACTAAAGAACTAAAGACCTAAAGACTAAAGAACTAAAGACTAAAGAACTAAAGAACTAAAGAGCTAAAGACTAAAGAACTAAAGAACTAAAGAAATGAAGAAATAATGAACTAAATAACTAAAGACTAAAGAAACAAAGACCTAAAGACTAAAGAACTAAAGACCTAAAGACTAAAGAAATAAAGAAATAAAGAACTAAAAACTAAAGACTAAAGAACTAAAGAGAAAAAGACAAAAGAACTAAAGACTTAAGAACTAAAGACTAAAGAAATAAAGACTAAAGTACTAAAGAAATAAAGACTAAAGAACTAAAGACTAAAGAACTAAAGACCTAAAGACTAAAGAACTACAGACTAAATAACTAAATAACTAAAGACTAAAGAAATAAAGACTAAAGAACTAAATAACTAAAGACTAAAGAACCCTTAGACTAAAGAACTAAAGACTGATGAAATAAAGACTAAAGAACTAAATAACTAAAGACTAAAGAACCCTTAGACTAAAGAACTAAAGACTGAAGAAATAAAGACTAAAGAACTAAATAACTAAAGACTAAAGAACCCTTAGACTAAAGAACTAAAGACTGAAGAAATAAAGAGATACGTCTAAAGAACTAAACTAAAGAACTAAATGCATACTTTAATACCCTGGCAATGGAATATTTGGCAATAGTTTGTCTCATGAGGAGGAATCTGCTGTGTGTGTGTGTGTGTGTGTGTGTGTGTGTGTGTGTGTGTGTGTGTGTGTGTGTGTGTGTGTGTGTGTGTGTGCGTGTGTGTGTGTGTGTGTGTGTGTGTGTGTGTGTGCTTAGTATGTGTGAGTCTATGCATGTGAGTCTGTGCTGCATGTTTAAGGGAGTTTGGGTATGTTTAAGGGAGTTTGGGTATGTTTAATGGAGTTTGGGTATGTTTAAGGGAGTTTGGGTATGTTTAATGGAGTTTGGGTATGTTTAAGGGAGTTTGGGTATGTTTAATGGAGTTTGGGTATGTTTAAGGGAGTTTGGGTATGTTTAATGGAGTTTGGGTATGTTTAAGGGAGTCTGGGTATGTTTAATGGAGTTTGGGTATGTTTAAGGGAGTTTGGGTATGTTTAATGGAGTTTGGGTATGTTTAAGGGAGTTTGGGTATGTTTAAGGGAGTTTGGGTATGTTTAATGGAGTCTGGGTATGTTTAAGGGAGTTTGGGTATGTTTAATGGAGTCTGGGTATGTTTAATGGAGTTTGGGTATGTTTAATGGAGTTTCGGTATGTTTAAGGGAGTCTGGGTATGTTTAATGGAGTTTGGGTATGTTTAAGGGAGTTTGGGTATGTTTAATGGAGTTTGGGTATGTTTAAGGGAGTTTGGGTATGTTTAAGGGAGTTTGGGTATGTTTAATGGAGTTTGGGTATGTTTAAGGGAGTTTGGGTATGTTTAAGGGAGTTTGGGTATGTTTAATGGAGTTTGAGTATGTTTAATGGAGTTTGGGTATGTTTAAGGGAGTCTGGGTATGTTTAATGGAGTTTGGGTATGTTTAAGGGAGTTTGGGTATGTTTAATGGAGTTTGGGTATGTTTAATGGAGTTTGGGTATGTTTAAGGGAGTTTGGGTATGTTTAATGGAGTTTGGGTATGTTTAAGGGAGTTTGGGTATGTTTAATGGAGTTTGGGTATGTTTAATGGAGTTTGGGTATGTTTAAAGAACTAAAGACTAAAGAACTAAAGACTAAAGAACTAAAGAAGTGAAGAACTAAAGAACTGAAGAAGTGAAGAACTAAAGAACTAAAGACTAAAGAACTAAAGAAGTGAAGAACTAAAGAACTAAAGACTAAAGAACTAAAGAAGTGAAGAACTAAAGAACTAAAGACTAAAGAACTAAAGAAGTGAAGAACTAAAGAAGTGAAGAACTAAATAACTAAAGACTAAAGAACTAAAGAAGTGAAGAACTAAAGAACTAAAGACTAAAGAACTAAAGAAGTGAAGAACTAAAGAAGTGAAGAACTAAAGAACTAAAGACTAAAGAACTAAAGAAGTGAAGAACTAAAGAACTAAAGACCAAAGAACTAAAGAAGTGAAGAACTAAAGAACTAAAGACTAAAGAACTAAAGAAGTGAAGAACTAAAGAACTAAAGAAGTGAAGAACTAAAGAACTAAAGACTAAAGAACTAAAGAAGTGAAGACCTAAAGAACTAAAGACTAAAGAACTAAAGAAGTGAAGAACTAAAGAACTAAAGAAGTGAAGAACTAAAGAACTAAAGAACTAAAGAAGTGAAGAACTAAATAACTAAAGAATTGAAGAACTAAAGACTAAAGAACTAAATAAGTGAAGAACTAAAGAACTAAAGAAGTGAAGAACTAAAGAACTAAAGACTAAAGAACTAAAGAACTAAAGAAGTGAAGAACTAAAGACTAAAGCACTAAATAAGTGAAGAACTCAATTCTAAAGATTAAAGCCTCACATGCACAGCTGGTTTAGATAGATAGAGGACGGCCTAAATCATGAGGTGTTAATATCATATCCCTGCACTGTATTCATAGTACATTGTTTTAGGCTGTGTGTATTTCTTTGTGAACAAAGTGTGTATTGGGTGTGTATGACTGTGTATGAGTGTGTATGAGTGTGTATTGGGTGTGTATCGGGTGTGTATCAGGTGCGTATCGGGTGTGTATCAGGTGCGTATCGGGTGTGTATTGGGTATATACTGCACCTATACCTACAGTAAAAATGGCTCCAAAGGGTTCTTTGGTTGTCCCCATAGGATAACCCTTTTGGGTTCAATGTCGAACCCTCTGTGGAAAGAGTTCTACATGAAACCCAAAAGGGTTCTACCTAGTACCAAAAATGGTTCTGCAAAGGGTTCTCATTTAGCGGCAGCTTTTATAGGTTATAAATACCACCTTTTTTCTAAGAGTGTAATCAGAGTCCATTGTAAACACATGTTTTATTTGCAGTGTCTCCTGAGTGTGTGCCATGTGCCAATGATTAGAAACCAGATATAATTGTGTCACTGCGTGTATCTGGGTGTGTATCTGTGTGTGTGTGTGTGTGTCTAGCCCCCTCCTGACGACCTGCTAATGGCTCTTAGATAACTCCAGAGCTGCTCACCTGTGTCAACGCCTCCAGTTAATGATCAGCTGCATTATGGCTACTGGCTTGAGAGATAATGACGGACAATCAGGTAGAGAGACAGACAGACAATCAGGTAGAGAGACAGACAGACAATCAGGTAGACAGACAGACAGACAGACAGACAGACAGACAGACAGACAGACAGACAGACAGACAGACAGACAGACAGACAGACAGACAGACAGACAGACAGACAGACAGACAGACAGATAGATAGATAGATAGATAGATAGATAGATAGATAGATAGATAGATAGATAGATAGATAGATAGATAAACAAAGATAGAGAGAGACAAAGAGAGAAAGAGAGAGAGAGACAAAGATTATCCAAAATAAGCTTTGGCAATATGTACATTGTTCGTCATGCCAATAAAGCAAATTGAATTGAATTGAATTGACAAAGAGAGATAGACCAAGACAGACAGACAGACAGAGAAAGAGAGCGAAACAAAGAGAGAGATCAGAGACAGAGAAAGTATGACATTTGTAATGTCTTTATTGTTTTGAAACTTCTGTATGTGTAATGTTTACTGTTAATTTTTATTGTTTATTTCACTTTTGTAAATTATTATTACCTCACTGGCTTTGGCAATGCTAACACATGTTTCCCATGCCAATAAAGCCCCTTGAATTGAATTGAATTGAATTGAAAGACAAAGATAGAGAGACCAGAGACAGAGAAAGACAAAGAGAGAGAGATCAGAGGCAGAGAAAAACAAAGAGAGAGAGAGAGACCAGAGAAAGAGAGAGAGAGAGAGAAATAATGAAAATACAGACATGCAAAGATAGGCCTCCTCACAACCACTTAACTACAACTATTAAGACATGATTGAAGGTTCATCCATCATCCTAACTCATGTTAATGCTAGTGGGTTAGTGAAGGAAATGTCAAAGGGCAAACGCTGAACAGACTGGGATAATATTGTCTTTGCTGCAATCTTTCAAATGATCTTTATAAAAAATAGATAAAAGAGGTCTGAAATAAACTAGCATAAATCAACACAGCAGATTTGAGTTTTAATATTCCCCTTGTTCTATGGGCAGCTCTGCCTTGAAGGTTAGAGGTTAAGGGTTAGAGGTTGGGTTATGTTTAGGTAAGAAATATGGTTGGATAAGTTTAGGGTTGGGAATCGAACTAGGTACCTTGTGTACGGCAACCGCGTGTAAAGGCATCTGCATACATACAGTTGGGTTGGCTCCTAGCAGAACTCGGCGAGGCGAAGTGAACTTTCACTTGAAAAGTGAGAAAACAGCAGCACTATTGTCCTTCTTGTAGCAACACTTCTTCAAAACAGTCTCAAGAAAACTACCTCAAGGAATCTGAAATTCAGGGTCTTTAGTCACGCAATTATACATCTCACTAGAATGTTTGGTGCGATATTTCTAAAGTGAAATAATTGGCCTGAAAACTAGCAAACTGTCGTTGAATGACAACCAACACTTCATGGAATAATCCCTACTGTTGACCAATCACCGACTAAGGGGCCTAGTCTTCAGTTACCAAACTTCGACAAGCCTAAAGAAAAAAATGTGTGTACTCGAACAGTCTGAAAAAAACCCAGCCGTATGCTGCTGAACACCGAAACATAAAACAAAACAAAAAACGTCACAAAATTTCGTCTTAATATATGCCTGTTTCGACTGGGAAGCATACGCTAAAAGCTTTAATGACCTCCACCACCCACCAACTTTTTATGTGTGGCCTAAAATTAGTATTATGCATTGGTGGACATTGTTTTATGTTGCAGCTTGGCAGGTGAGTGGTAAAGGATCTGTACGTGGAACCCTCTCTGTGTTCTACTTGCCCTTTAGAATGAACACCAGCACTCAATGTTGCACTAACCTCCCGATGACATTACGCCAACATCTGGAACACTTTAGGCTTCACCTGCTGGATCCCTGTTTACGCTGTAATACGAGCGGAGGTCTTACAGACGCAGAACGGATGGGGCTACACCGTGAATGCCTGCTCGTGGAGGTTAGTACAATGCACCCAGGTCAGGATGAGAACCATCGTGGAGTCAGGCGTGCGCACCGCAGGGGACCCTTTATCACGTTGCGCACAATAATAACCCCAGAGAGAATGTGGGTCTTTGTTTCCTCTCCGACGACGACATTGTGGCGATGGGTGATGCTGGGTCTATACGATGGGTGATGCTGGGTCTATACGATGGGTAATGCTGGGTCTATACGATGGGTAATTCTGGGTCTATGCGATGGGTGATGCTGGGTATTTTTTAAATTTTATTTAATCTTTATTTAACTAGGAAAGTCAGTTAAGAACAAATTCTTATTTAAAATGACGGCCTACCTCGGCCAAACCTTAACCCGGACAACGCTGGGCCAATTGTGCGCCGCCCTATAGGACTCCCAATCACGGCCGGTTGTGATACTGCCTGGAATTAAACCAGGGTCTGTAGTGACGCCTCTAGCACTGAGATGCAGTGCCTTAGACCGCAGTGCCACTCAAGAGCCCCTATGCGATGGGTGATGCTGGGTCCGCTGGGTCTATGAGATGGGTGATGCTGGGTCTATGAGATGGGTGATGCTGGGTCTATGCGGTGGGTGATGCTGGGTCTATGAGATGGGTGATGCTGAGTCTATGAGATGGGTGATGCTGGGTCTATGAGATGGGTGATGCTGGGTCTATGAGATGGGTGATGCTGGGTCTATGAGATAGGTGATGCTGGGTCTATTAGATGGGAGATGCTGGGTCTATGAGATGGGTGATGCTGGGTCTACTTGATGGGTGATGCCGGGTCTATTAGATGAGTGATGCTGGGTCTATGAGATGGTTGATGCTGGGTCTATGAGATGGGTGATGCTGGGTCTATTAGATGGGAGATGCTGGGTCTATGAGATGGGTGATGCTGGGTCTATTAGATGGGTGATGCTGAGTCTATGAAATGGGTGATGCTGGGTCTATTAGATGGGTGATGCTGGGTCTATGAGATGGGTGATGCTGGGTCTATGAGATGGTTGATGCTGGGTCTATGAGATGGGTGATGCTGGGTCTATGAGATGGGTGATGCTGGGTCTATTAGATGGGTGATATTGGGTCTATGAGATGGGTGATGCTGAGTCTATGATATGGGTAATGCTGAGTATATGAGATGGGTGATACTGAGTCTACGAGATGGGTGATGCTGAGTCTATGAGATGGGTGATGCTGGGTCTATGAGATGGATGATGCTGGGTCTATGAGATGGGTGATGCTGGGTTTATGAGATGGTTGATGCTGGGTCTATGAGATGGGTGATACTGAGTCTAAGAGGTGGGTGATGCTGAGTCTACGAGATGGGTGATGCTGGGTCTATGAGATGGGTGATGCTGGGTCTATGAGATGGGTGATGCTGGGTCTATGAGATGGGTGATGCTGAGTCTATGAGAAGGGTGATGCTGAGTCTATGAGATGGGTGATGCTGGGTCTATGAGATGGGTGATGCTGGGTCTATGCGATGGGTGATGCTGGGTCTATTAGATGGGTGATGCTGGGTCTATGCGATGGGTGATGCTGGGTCTATGAGATGGGTGATGCTGGGTCTATGAGATGGGTGATGCTTGGTCTATGAGATGGGTGATGCTGGGTCTAGGTCTCTTACTCTCCATTAGTTTTTTTATTGCTATTAGAAAACCTGAGAAAATAAAAATAAGAAAACCCCCACGCCTGTCTCCTGTCTCCTGTCTCCTGTCTCCTGACGCCTGTCGCGTTTCTACTGTCTGCTGACGCCTGTCGCCTGTCGCCTGTCTCCTGTCGCCTGACGCCTGTCTCCTGTCTCCTGTCGCCTGTCGCCTGTCTCCTGTCTCCTGACGCCTGTCTCCTGACGCCTGTCGCGTTTCTACTGTCTGCTGACGCCTGTCTCCTGACGCCTGTCGCGTTTCTACTGTCTGCTGTCTCCTGTCGCCTGTCTCCTGCCTCCTGACGCCTGTCTTCTGTCTCCTGTCTCCTGTCGCCTGCCGCCTGTCTCCTGACGCCTGTCTCCTGACGCCTGTCTCCTGACGCCTGTCGCGTGTCTACTGTCTGCTGTCTACTGTAGCCTGTCACCTGTCACCTGTCTCATGTTGCGTGTTTCCTGTCACCTGTCCTGTCGCCTGTCGCCTGTCGCCTGTCTCCTGTCTCCTGTCGCCTGTCGCCTGCACACAGCTGGCATATTTGGGAGGGGGGATGAGGGGAGGGGAGGGGGTGATGAGGGGAGAGAAGTGGGGATAGGCTTGCAGGGAAACAGCTGGTGAAGATGCCACAGTCAGGAACATTACCTCTCCTTTCCTCCAATCTTTGTGAGGTCCTAACTTTCCCATAAATGAATCATCAGATGTTTGAATCATCAATCTAGTGTTGCTGATATATGATGTTGAAAATGCTACTCTGTTTTCAGATCAGATTTCGAGCAACGCTAAGCATCGGAAAGGGAAACATGAAACCCTTACAAGATCAATAGATGTATCCGCTGCTCCACTCTGGTCTTAGGCCAAGCATGATAATAAGAGTGCACACGTGCACGCACACACACACACACACACACACACACACACACACACACACACACACACACACACACACACACACACACACACACACACACACACACACACACACACACACACACACACACACACACACACACACACACACAATGTCTGCTCTCTCAGTGTGACCGTTAAGTTAACTAGCTAGCTGGAGTATTATTTACTAACACACACACACACACAAACACACGCACACACACACACACACACACACACACACACACACACACACACACACACACACACACACACACACACACACACACACACACACACACACACACACACACAGATGCGGACAGTGACACATAAGCACACAGCCAGGCAGACAGATTTTTAAAAGTTATTTATACATACTTTAATACCCTGGCAATGGAATCTTTGGCAATAGTTTGTCTCATGAGGAGAAATCTGCTGTGTGTGTGTGTGTGTGTGTGTGTGTGTGTGTGTGTGTGTGTGTGTGTGTGTGTGTGTGTGTGTGTGTGTGTGTGTGTGTGTGTGTGTGTGTGTGTGTGTGTGTGTGTGTGTGTGAGTGTGTGTGTGTGCGTGTGTGCGTGTGTGTGTGTGTGTGCGTGCGTGTATATGCTTAGTATGTGTGAGTCTATGCATGTGAGTCTATGCTGCACCGTATGCCTACGTGCAATGTTTAAGGGAGTTTGGGAATGTTAAAGGGAGTTTGGGTATGTTTAAGGGAGTTTGGGAATGTTTAATGGAGTTTGGGTATGTTTAAGGGAGTTTGGGTACTGTATGTTTGACGGCGTTTGGGTATGTTTAATGGAGTTTGGGTATGTTTAAGGGAGTTTGGGTATGTTTAATGGAGTTTGGGTATTTTTAATGGAGTTTGGGTATGTTTAATGGAGTTTGGGTATGTTTAATGGAGTTTGGGTATGTTTAAGGGAGTTTGGGTATGTTTAAGGGAGTTTGGGAATGTTTAAGGGAGTTTGGGAATGTTTAAGGGAGTTTGGGTATGTTTAAGGGAGTTTGGGTATGTTTAAGGGAGTTTGGGTATGTTTAATGGAGTTTGGGTATGTTTAATGGAGTTTGGGTATGTTTAAGGGAGTTTGGGTATGTTTAAGGGAGTTTGGGTATGTTTAATGGAGTTTGGGTATGTTTAAGGGAGTTTGGGTATGTTTAAGGGAGTTTGGGTATGTTTAATGGAGTTTGGGTATGTTTAAGGGAGTTTGGGTATGTTTAAGGGAGTTTGGGTATGTTTAATGGAGTTTGGGTATGATTAATGGAGTTTGGGTATTTTTAATGGAGTTTGGGTATGTTTAATGGAGTTTGGGTATGTTTAATGGAGTTTGGGTATGTTTAAGGGAGTTTGGGTATGTTTAAGGGAGTTTGGGAATGTTTAAGGGAGTTTGGGAATGTTTAAGGGAGTTTGGGTATGTTTAAGGGAGTTTGGGTATGTTTAAGGGAGTTTGGGTATGTTTAATGGAGTTTGGGTATGTTTAATGGAGTTTGGGTATGTTTAAGGGAGTTTGGGTATGTTTAAGGGAGTTTGGGTATGTTTAATGGAGTTTGGGTATGTTTAAGGGAGTTTGGGTATGTTTAAGGGAGTTTGGGTATGTTTAATGGAGTTTGGGTATGTTTAAGGGAGTTTGGGTATGTTTAAGGGAGTTTGGGTATGTTTAAGGGAGTTTGGGTATGTTTAATGGAGTTTGGGTAAGATGTGTGTATGTTTAAACCATGTAGAGTCTACACTTTTAGAAAAGGGTTCTAAATGGAACCCAAATGTGTTCTACTTGGATCCAAAAGGGTTCTTCAAAGAGTTTTCCAATGAGGACAGCCAAAGAGCCCTTTTAAGCTCTAGATATTACCACAATGAATAACATATACCTTCAAATGAGTCCCGTGACACTTGTGGTGGTTGTAGAGCAAAACACCACTGTGTTCGTTAGTCTCAGCTTTCCAGAGTGGGGTTATATTAGTTTGTAGAACTAACTGTTCGGTCGCTACAGACATTTAGCGAGAACACCAATTTTCGGGATGTCTCCTGGTCTGGCAAACACAGCTGTAGCTCTGTCACTTTACGACGCAGATGCAGAAGACCTACATCGGCACAGGTGCGTCAATAGACTCTTAAGGATTCATATTAAGACAAATATTGACTCTAGGGGGTTGAAGGGAGTTTGGGTAGGATGATAAATGGAAGCCTGAGTGTTTGCTTGACCCATCTAGTCTGGCACTAATGGGTTCTGTTCCACCTCTCGTTCTCTCCTCCTTCCCCTTCATCCACCTCCCTCCCTCTTCCTCTCTTCAAGCCCCTCTCCTCCCTCCTCCCTTCTCTCCTCCTCCTCATCCCTCGTCCCTTCTCTTCTCCTCCTCCCTCTTTCCTCTCTTATCCTTTCCCTTCCTCCCTCCTCTCATCTTTCTTCCTACTCCTCTCCTCTCCCTCCTCCCGTCATGCCACTCTCCTCTCCTTTCCCAGCAGTCCTGATGTGAGTTCCAGATGTTTGGGAAGGCAGGGAGGGAGGCAGACTGGTAGGAGACAGAGAGGACAGAGGACTCCCTCTTCCCCCATCCACCCCCCTCAACACACCCCCCTTCTGCCATGACAGACCCCATCACTCAGCCCCCCCCCCCCCCCCCCCCTCCCCCGTGGCACAGCAGGACCAGCCCCTTACACCAAGTCTGACCAGGGAACCAGCCGCTTACACCAAGTCTGACCAGGGAACCAGCCCCTTACACCAAGTCTGACCAGGGAACCAGCCGCTTACACCAAGTCTGACCAGGGAACCAGCCCCTTACACCAAGTCTGACCAGGGAACCAGCCCCTTACACCAAGTCTGACCAGGGAACCAGCCCCTTACACCAAGTCTGAGGGGCTGGTTCCCTGGTCGGACTTGGTGTAAGGGGCCGGTTCCCTGGTCGGACTTGGTGTAAGGGGCCGGTTCCCTGGTCGGACTTGGTGTAAGGGGCCGGTTCCCTGGTCAGACTTGGTGTAAGCGGCTGGTTACCTGTAGAGTACTACAGAGAATATTACAGAGAGAAGAAGACTACCTCAGAGAGAAGTAGAGTACTACAGAGAGAAGTAGAGTACTACAGAGAGAGGTAGAGTACTACAGAGAGAAGTAGAGTACTACAGAGAGAAGTAGCATACCTCAGAGAGAAGTAGAGTACTACAGAGAGAAGTAGAGTACTATCTACAGAGAGAAGTAGCATACCTCAGAGAGAAGTGGAGTACTACAGAGAGAAGTAGAGTACTATCTACAGAGAGAAGTAGCATACCTCAGAGAGAAGTAGAGTACTACAGAGAGAAGTAGAGTACTACAGAGAGAAGTAGAGTACTACAGAGAGAAGTAGAGTACTACAGAGAGAAGTAGAGTACTATCTACAGAGAGAAGTAGCATACCTCGGAGAGAAGTAGAGTACTACTGAGTGAGCCAACTGAACCCCGTGTGGCTCAGTTGGTAGAGCATGGCGCTTGCAACGCCAGGGTTGTGGGTTCATTCCCCACGGGGGGACCAGGATGAATATGTATGAACTTTCCAATTTGTAAGTCGCTCTGGATAAGAGCGTCTGCTAAATGACTTAAATGTAAATGTTAAATGTACTACAGAGTATGGGTGTGTGTGTGTATGGGTGTGCGTGTGTATGGGTGTGCATGTGTGTGTCTTCACACACACACACACACACACACACATGCACACCCACACATACATACCCATACACACACACACCCATACACACACACAGACACACACACAATGCTCATCTCATGACTTTGTTACATGGATTCACATGAATGTCTGGTTTGATATTAAACACTATTTTGCCTGATAGACCCCCCCATCCACAACCACAACTCATATACCCCCCCACACTTCAGATTTTAGACCCCCCCATCCACAACCACAACTCATATACCCCCCACACTTTATACTTTAGACCCCCATCCACTACCACAACTCATATACCCCCCACACTTTATACTTTAGACGCCCATCCACAACCACTACTCATATACAGGGCTGTAGTGGTTAAAGCGTTGGACTAGTTACCGAAAAGTTGCAAGATCGAATCCCCGAGCTGACAAGCTCAAACAATCTGTCGTTCTGCCCTTGCTCAAGGCAGTTAACCCACTGTCATTGAAAGTAAGAATTTGTTATGACATGCCTAGTTAAATAAATAAATATAAATAAATATACCCCCACACCTCCAACACAGAACACACATTTACCCCACATTAAACCCCACACATGCATGACAGAAAGCCAACCTGCCTCCCTCTCTCTCTCAAAGGCCAGTAAGCCAGGTCAAAGGTCACCCAGTCTCACTATCTCTCCATCTGAGAAGTCATCTGTCACTCCAGCCAGCACGCCCAATCTGCCTCACCCCCCTTCTCCCCTCGCCACCTCGTCCCCTTCAAAGGGTGCAGGTGATAGATGGAGTACATTGGACCTAGCTGTGGGCCTAGTGGGGGGGTTATAGCTGTGAAAAAGGGCTAATTGAAGTGAGGGTCGCTAACGTGTGTCTCCGGCCACGGCGGCCAGCGAGGTGTCTGATTGGGCCTGACGGAGAGACAGATAAGGAAGAAGATGGTGTGTGTGCGTTTGACCAGAGGTATATGGAGAGTTCACTCAGGCAACAGGGTCGTTTGACCAGAGGTATATGGAGAGTTCACTCAGGCAACAGGGTCGTTTGAGGAACAAACAAATGATAAGAAAACAACTACTAAGACTAATTTGGAGGGCTTAGTAAACAAAGTAACACAATCAAACACATTTTGGAGGAAAGAGGCCTGTGTGTTTGTATATAACACTTGAAAATAAGGATGGTAGTGACTTAAGACAACAGTTAAATCCACTTTCAGATCAGATGATGTCCTGGCACCTTGTCTTCTTACAGCCAACAAACTCATTCAAAATACCGAGCAAATTCGAGTGTAAAAAACCCCCAGATTGTTTAATACAGTAGACCAGTCAGCTCTCCACAATAAAAGCCCAGAAATATTTCAACTTTCTTCAATGACTGTAATCCCTCTGATCCTGTACCTCTAAATGTACACATAGCACCCACGGAAGAACCGACGTGATAGCAAATTGTTGATCTGATTTATTTATGGAACCGGGTTTTCAATACTGAAGGACACTAGCTCAAACAAGATACGAGTTAAGCCTTTACACTTGTGGGGATTTTCCTAGATTGAAATTCTTACAGTACATAAGAAATAAGGAATAAGAAAGCATGGTCGTAGCAATTGAAAGGGAACAGTTTTAAAGGTAATGAAGGGGAAATGATTAGAACAAAGTGGACAGCATAACAGTTCACATGACTGAATCCAAACATTTAAATGTTTTGGATGCATATCTCATATTATCCTATTTGAATTATGTTTGTGTTATGTATGTCTGGTGTAAGTTAACTGTTACGTCCTCAACTTTGGTCTAATCCTTTCCCCATAAATCTACAAACTGTTCCCGTTCAATTACTACCGTGATTATACACACACGTTTTGTATTTCCTCTGTAAGTCAGTCAAATCAGGAAGTGATTCAAATGTAAAAATATATGTAAACTTTTCAGTTCATTGAGAAGACATTGAAAATAAAAGCTTTATTCACAATAAATGAATTTGAATTTCAGTTTATTTCCCGAATTGACTGACTTCAATTGGAATTGACCCCAACCCTGGTTGTGTCCAACTGGTATCATTATAAATGGGGTCTCTGAAGTAAAGGCCTCTCTCCATCCTCTCTGTCTGTTTGATGTTGACTTAGGTACAACAATCAAAAGAGCAGCACTCAGCCTCACTGAAAGACAGCCAGGTGGGGTGCTGTGTGTGTAGTCTGTCCTTCCCCTCCCTGCCTGTCCAGGCTGACACACACAGGGCTTGTCTCTGTCTCCTCTGTCCATCTGGAGAGAATGGACTCCACTCCAGTGATGTAACAGTGTGTATATGACCCTTTACTGCACTCTGCTCTGTCATAGATCAGTCCACAGTGACCTTTGACCGGGTCACATGAAACACCCCCCCCCCCCCCCCATTGACCACAAGCCTTAGCAGTCACAATACCACTCCTCATTTACCTGAGTATAACGATCCGTCTTAACCATCCTCACTACTAATTCCCCAAAGCATAATTCTATACATCTTGAGCATGCTTTAGAAAGCATCACTATCCCAGGTCAAGTAAGGTGCCCTGGTGTACCACCTACTAGCGGAGGAGTGATTGTTCAGGATGATGTATTTCCTGTTTTCCAGATTCCTAGGAACTGCATCCCAGTGATTGACTAATGCCTCGCTACAAGTGGTAACCCGTCATTCAGGGCAGGTGGGGCAGCTGTTTTGAGCCCCACATTTTAAGCAAAAAATACATGAATACATTTTGCATTGTATTTTGGAGCTAGGTTTCAGACTAGCTCAGTGCTTTCTGTGGTGGTGGGGCAAGCCAGCAGAAAATACAGAGCGGTGCGCCATGGTTGGCTCAGTGTCCTGTCACTCATGGGGACACTACGTCACCGCCAAGACTAACGGTAGACTTCGAAAGTCCTAGCCCCTTGGGTGGTGACAGAGTTACTTTACATTAGAAGTGCCCATCCAAGAAGTCACCAAGGTCATTGGCCACAGATAAAATGATAACAGCTCACGTTATATGTACAGTAGCTTTGACGGAACTGACCATGTCAACATCATACTTTCAAAATCTTAGCTAGCAGTCATCATCATGAATCAAGTCGACAATCTACTGGCAAATCCTTTTAATCCTTGTCATATGAAGAGAAATATTGAAGAGAAATTATAGATAAAACAAATCGGTGCTTATCGGCCATTGGACATTAACATTACACAACAAGTTGAAAATCGCAAATTCAACAATGAGTGGTTTTGAAGAAAACGGTGGCTAACTGTGAGTTCAAGAAAACTGGGAACTCGGGAAAAACGAGCTACGACTGGGAAAATACGTTTTACACTTCATCCAACTCGGAATTGTAAATCGGGAACTCGGGCCTCTTTCTAGAGCTACGACCTGAAGATCACTGATGTCGTCATGATTCAACCTTTTTTTTCTTCAGAGTTCTCAGTTGTCTTGAAAGCACCATAAATCTAGAGAATGCCAGACTTTGATGACAAAGTTTGATGATAAAATTTGCCCATGAAGGACTGCCTCACTACCTTCCTGTTCAAGTGAGCACAGCACAACAAGGTGAGTCCAAAAATGTATTGTATGCTGCTGCATAAATGATGTAATATGCCAGGGAGATATGTATACTGTAGCTAAGAAATTAATACTAAGTGTATGTTGTGTAGTACGCTCTTGGTAGCCCATGTGTCTCACCCTAATAATTTGGTCTATTTTCACCTCTTAATTTCGCCTACTGTTCTGATTTGGTGGTGCACATGTAGCCTATAACCTGTTTTTGAGAAATGTAATCATCAAATATTGTAAGAGCTTTCATTGTCTGCTTATATGCCCCCTTTATTATCCTACGGTTCTGACTTGGTGTACAGGGAGAACACTGTAAGAACGTGTCAGGCGGTGGGTAACTGGTGCAGTGAATCAGGCGCAGGAGAGCAGAAATGAGTGTACAAGGTATTTAATTCCACGACAGCACCAGTATACAGACAATACTCAAGGTGCGGAGAAATACCGGTTACTCGAAAATAACGCCGTAAATACATAACCCGGCAAACATAACCAGCCGACAAGTACCGACATGAACAATCAATAAACACGCACACTAACATGTGGGAAACAGAGGGTTAAATTATGAACATGTAATTGGGGAATAGAAACCAGGTGTGTAGAAAACAAAGACAAAACAAATGGAAAATTAAAAGTGAATCGGCGATGGCTAGAAGACCGGTGACGTCGACCTCCGAACGCCGCCCGAACAAGGAGAGGGACCGACTTCGGCGGAAGTCGTGACAGACGGCCCATGTTCTGAAGTCTGGCGCTGTACATTTCAAAAGTGCTGAACAAATAGTTATATTGACTATGTCTGTCGTAGGTCACTCATTAATGTCTTAATCGAAATTACGGATTGCCTCTTATCCTCTTGTCATCCCCTTATGCCATAGTTTTGTACATCTCAATTAAAAGGTAGTAAATGAGGCTGAATGAACAGTTTCGCTGCCAGACAAGGCTCTGCTGATAGCCAGGTGTAGCAGTGGTAAGGTGTTGGGACTGCTGTTGGAACTCTGCTGTTGGGACAGCTTTATGTAGGCCCTAACAGTTTGTGGGCATCGTTTGTCACCGTTATAGTGCAATTAATGTGTTAGTGTTGTATTGTGTAGTGGCTTTGCTGGAATGCATCCCACATCATTTTTTTGCCCCCACCAAGATTTACATGCTAAAATCGCCACTGTTAACTACCATAGATACGTTTAATGTATACTGACAAATCTTTCTTACGTGAAAAAGGTAATGGTTTTAACTTAGTTCTAGGGAGACGTGTTAGAAAAGATACTAGAACGAGGACAGGAAGCGGGGCGGTAGCTCCACCCCCTCTCTCTGCAAGTCTATGGGCCGAATGTCCCCTCCACCTCCGCCAAAATTGGAAAGATGCGAACACCTGCCAAATCGTGATTTGTCCAATTAATCAGTGACGAAACAATCTGCACAACGGAACAAAATTCCTTGTTAGTCGTTGCATCCCACAGACTGTTGTCTGAATTAAAAGAGTGACCTGTTTTGGCTGCTTTGATCAGCTCAGAGATGCACAATGCACAAACTGTGTTGTCGAACCTCTGACCAACACGATTCCAACAGAAAAACAGGAAATTATCATTTTCAAGTACAGAGAACATTACGGAACATTGAGCAAAGTCAAAAGGCTATGGAGGGTTCTCTCCCTGCTTTAACAAGGAAATAACAGTATTTTTGATATGTGTCTACGTGTGAGACTTGGAGTTCTTCGAGAATTTCTTTCGGATGTTGCATCTCCCCCATCTGATAAACAAATAACTTTTAAGTGCAGTCGCTAAGCTGTGGAAAAGTCAATCCAGCCTTTACTGATTGTCCTCTTTTGTGAATTCAAACACAAACACAACCATTTTAATTGGTTTCTGTAAGAGCTGATACGCCACCCGATACTGATACTTTAATAATTGAGATCTCTCCTTCTCTGTCAGACAGAGTAACACACAGGGCCTCATTCGTCTCCTCCCGTCCTTCTATCTCGCCCTCTATCTCTTTCTCTTTTTATATCCCCCCTGCTAGGATCCCCACAGCTGCGCGGACCAGGTGCGTTCTGCCCAGACACACGCACACACACTTCCACCCGCCAACGGACACAGCAGGAAATGCCTAATACCAGTTTCAGAATGATGCCACTATGCCAGCATAACAGGGAGCCTGCAGGAGCTGCCACTCTTCCTCCCTGAGGAGGGGGGAGAGAGAAAGTGAGAGAGTTAATCATATACATGTAAATGTGCTATTTGGCATTTCATCCAAATCATAGATTGAGAGGAGCAATAGGGTTTCTCCCTTTAATTAGCTTTTTACATCTGATTTATATCAGAAAACTACTTTTCTGTGTAGTTCAGCAGTTTCTGTCCTGTCCGAACCTCGATTATCCCTCCGGCTTCCCCCTGTTGAATATAAAAGCTGGAATTGTAGCAATGAGATTGTAGCCTTGTCCAAACAGGAAGCCTTGGCTTCTAGGGAATAGAGTGAAGGGTCATCTTCTTCTTCCTCCTCAGTCAGAGAAACAGGAAGTGGTGTTGGAGACCTGGTGTGACTGACTGAGGGAAGCAGATCCACTCGTGTGTGTGTGTGTTAGTCCATGTCAACATAAGGCTTATTGTAGTGTCTACTGAGAGGGACGGAGTCCTCCTAAGATCAGGTTCCACATCCCTGGTCTGAGAGAGACGGGGTCCTCCTAAGATCAGGTTCCACATCCCTGGTCTGAGAGAGACAGGGTCCTCCTAAGATCAGGTTCCACATCCCTGGTCTGAGAGAGACGGGGTCCTTCTAAGATCAGGTTCCACTTCCCTGGTCTGAGAGAGACAGGGTCCTCCTAAGATCAGGTTCCACTTCCCTGGTCTGAGAGAGACAGGGTCCTCCTAAGATCAGGTTCCACTTCCCTGGTCTGAGAGAGACAGGGTCCTCCTAAGATCAGGTTCCACTTCCCTGGTCTGAGAGAGACAGGGTCCTCCTAAGATCAGGTTATGTTTGGTTGAGATGGAGAAGCGAATCCTACATATCAATCATTAATTTGTAGACAAACTGGACATTGAATTGTGAACGCAGCCAAATATCAACATTCGAAGGAGATGTATCTTCTGCTTGGATAGTGTTTATATATACTTTACATTTTAAATAACATACATAAAAGACAATATCCAAAGGTCAAAGTGTATTATTCATATCATGTGGCATCCTATTCATAGGGCTAATGGTAGCTAGGATCCAATCAACCATGGATGAATGATAATATACCTGACTACACGTTGAAATGATGGTGTCCTCTGTTGGGCAAATCGGATTTCAATGTAGCCTACATGAACCCAACCTCACTCCAAATTAACTTTCACATACAGCTTGTGAAGTAAGACTTTCAACTAGAAGAGTTACTTTCAACTATTCAATGTTCAAAATTCAAAAGGCACTCGCACATCAGAGACATCTTTTTTGCAGGTGCATGGTAACAATTGGAAAAGATGAAGGAAAAAGGAAACCGCACACTGCTCTTGATAGTATCAATGATCTTTAAGAAGCTTTACGTATCGTCTTCACTTGTCAGACCTTTGACGAAGGCCATGAGGCCGATACGTAAAGCTGATTTAAGATCAGTGATACTATCAAGAGCAGTGTGCGGTTTCCTTTTCCCTCAACTATTCAATGTTATTTACAGTTGAAGTCTGAAGTTTACATACACCTTAGCCAAATACATTTAAATTCAGTTTTTCACAATTCACAATATTTAATCCTAGTAAAAATTCAGTTAGGATCACAACTTTATTTTAGGAATGTGAAATGTCAGAATAATAGTAGAGAAAGTGATTTATTTCAGCTTTTATTTCTTTCATCACATTCCCAGTGGGTCAGAAGTTTACATGCACTCAATTAGTATTTGGTTGCATTGCCTTTAAATTGTTTAACTTGGGTCAAACGTTTCGGGTAGCCTTCCACAAGCTTCCCACAATAAGTTGGGTGAATTTTGGCCCATTCCTCCTGACAGAGATGGTGTAACTGAGTCAGGTTTGTAGGCCTCCTTGCTCGCACATGCTTCAGTTCTACCCACAAATTGTTTATGGGATTGAGGTCAGGGCTTTGTGATGGCCACTCCAATACCTTGACTTTGTTGTCCTTAAGCCATTTTGCCACAACTGTGTAAGTATGCTTGGGGTCATTGTCCATTTGGAAGACCCATTTGCGACCAAGCTATAACTTCCTGACTGATGTCTTGAGATGTTGCTTCAATATATCCACATAATGTTCCTTCCTCATGATGCCATCTATTTTGTGAGGTGCACCAGTCCCTCCTGCAGCAAAGCACCCCCACACAACATGATGCTGCCACCCTCGTGCTTTACGGTTTGGATGGTGTTCTTTGGCTTGCAAGCCTCCACCTTTTTCCTCCAAACATAACAACGGTAATTATGGCCAAACAGTTCTATTTTTGTTTCATCAGACCAGAGGACATTTCTCCAAAAAGTACGATCTTTGTCCCAATGTGCAGTTGCAAACTGTCGTCTGGCTTTTTTATGACGGTTTTCAAGCAGTGGCTTCTTCATTGCTGAGCGGCCTTTCAGGTTATGTCGATATAGGACTCGTTTTACTGTGGATATAGATACTTTTGTACCTGTTTCCTCCAGCATCTTCACAGGGTCCTTTGCTGTTGTTCTGGGATTGATTTGCACTTTTCGCACCAATGTACGTACATCTCTAGGAGACAGAACGTGTCTATACTTGCGTACTATTGTTTGTACAGATAAACGTGGTACCTTCAGGAGTTTGGAAATTGGTCTTCAGGATGAACCAGATTTGTGGAGGTCTACAGTTTCTTTTATGAGGTCTTGGCTGATTTATTTTGATTTTCCCATGATGTTAAGCAAATAGGCACTGAGTTCAAAGTAGGCCTTGAAATACATCCACAGGTACAACTCCAATTGACTTAAATGATGTCATTTAGCCTATCAGAAGCTTCTATAGCGATGACATAATTTTCTGGAATTTTCCAAGCTGTTTAAAGGCTCAGTCAACTTAGTGTATGTAAACTTCTGACCCACTGGAATTGTGATACAGTGAATTATAAGTTAAATAATCTGTCTGTAAACAATTGTTGGACAAATTAATTGTGTCATGCACAAAGTAGATGTCCTAACCGATTTACCAAAACTATAGTTTGTTGACAAGAAATGTGTGGAGTGGTTGAAAAACGAGTTTTAATGACTCCAACCTAAGTGTATGTAAACTTCCGACTTCAGGTAGTCTACTTAAATCCCTATGGAAGCAGATCAATGCATGGTAGCTCAGCCGATTTGAACACAGGTTGTTTCCAAAGCTAAGTAGGGTACATAGAGGTTCTGGATGGTAGACTAGTTCTCATTGATGTTCGTTATACCAGTGGGAGTCAATGTTTAGGCAGGAATCGCTGGACTGTGGTTGATAGGATGACTTTGAAACAATGACATTGATTCAAACATACCATTTTACTATCAACATTGAAACAAGGTCAAATGAAATATGTTTATTGAAATTTGAAATTCAACATAGTTTGAATTACCCAATTGAATATAGATTTATTTTTACGTTTCTGCAAATAACTTTAAATACAATAGCATTGTATACATTCTGATGATTATGTTGAAATTAGGTTGATGTAAGTCAATGTATATAAGTTGAAGTTCTACCCTAATTTCAATGTTTAAAACACTGGTTGAAATTAGATGAAAACAGTACTGGTTGATTACTTTAAAAAAAATCCAATTTATTTTACTCACTGATTCCACGTCAAAATACATTGACAAATTACGTTGAAACAACATTGATTCAACCAGTGTGTAGGGGAGAGTGGGGTAAGTACTATACATTATGTTAGTGTGTAGGGGAGAGTGGGGTAAGTACTATACATTATGTCAGTGTAGGGGAGAGTGGGGTAAGTACTATACATTATGTCAGTGTGTAGGCGAGAGTGGGGTAAGTACTATACATTATGTCAGTGTGTAGGGGAGAGTGGGGTAAGTACTATACATTATGTCAGTGTGTAGGGGAGAGTGGGGTAAGTACTATACATTATGTCAGTGTGTAGGCGAGAGTGGGGTAAGTACTATACATTATGTCAGTGTAGGGGAGAGTGGGGTAAGTACTATACATTATGTCAGTGTGTAGGCGAGAGTGGGGTAAGTACTATACATTATGTCAGTGTGTAGGGGAGAGTGGGGTAAGTACTATACATTATGTCAGTGTGTAGGGGAGAGTGGGGTAAGTACTATACATTATGTCAGTGTGTAGGCGAGAGTGGGGTAAGTACTATACATTATGTCAGTGTGTAGGGGAGAGTGGGGTAAGTACTATACATTATGTCAGTGTGTAGGGGAGAGTGGGGTAAGTACTATACATTATGTCAGTGTGTAGGGGAGAGTGGGGTAAGTACTATACATTATGTCAGTGTGTAGGGGAGAGTGGGGTAAGTACTATACATTATGTCAGTGTGTAGGGGAGAGTGGGGTAAGTACTATACATTATGTCAGTGTGTAGGCGAGAGTGGGGTAAGTACTATACATTATGTCAGTGTGTAGGCGAGAGTGGGGTAAGTTGAGCCATTTGTTACATTCAGCGTCCCTCTGTCAAAGGAAATATAGTATTCTATCCACAGAGAGGAAGTGTTACTATAGGATGCCATGCTAACCACAGAGAGGAAGGGTTGCTATAGGATATTATGCTAACCACAGAGAGGATGTGTTACTATAGGATACCATGCTAACCACAGAGAGGAAGGGTTACTATAGGATATTATGCTAACCACAGAGAGGAAGGGTTACTATAGGATACCATGCTAACCACAGAGAGGAAGGGTTACTATAGGATGCCATGCTAACCACAGAGAGGAAGGGTTGCTATAGGATACCATGCTAACCACAGAGAGGAAGGGTTGCTATAGGATACCATGCTAACCACAAAGAGGAAGGGTTACTATAGGATATTATGCTAACCACAGAGAGGATGTGTTACTATAGGATATTATGCTAACCACAGAGAGTAAGGGTTGCTATAGGATACCATGCTAACCACAAAGAGGAAGGGTTACTATAGGATATTATGCTAACCACAGTGAGGATGTGTTACTATAGGATACCATGCTAACCACAGAGAGGAAGGGTTACTATAGGATGCCATGCTAACCACAGAGAGGAAGGGTTGCTATAGGATACCATGCTAACCACAGAGAGGAAGGGTTGCTATAGGATACCATGCTAACCACAGAGAGGAAGTGTTACTATAGGATGCCATGCTTACCACAGAGAGGAAGGGTTGCTATAGGATACCATGCTAACCACAAAGAGGAAGGGTTGCTATATGATACCATGCTAACCACAGAGAGGAAGGGTTGCTATAGGATACCATGCTAACCACAGAGAGGAAGTATTACTATAGGATGCCATGCTAACCACAGAAAGGAAGTGTTGCTATATGATACCATGCTAACCACAGAGAGGAAGGGTTGCTATAGGATACCATGCTAACCACAGAGAGGAAGTGTTACTATAGGATACCATGCTAACCACAGAGAGGAAGTATTACTATAGGATGCCATGCTAACCACAGAGAGGAAGTGTTACTACAGGTTGTTACTATAGGATACCATGCTAACCACAGAGAGGAAGTGTTACTATAGGGTACCATGCTAACCACAGAGAGGAAGTATTACTATAGGATGCCATGCTAACCACAGATAGGAAGGGTTGCTATAGGATACCATGCTAACCACAGAGAGGAAGGGTTGCTATAGGATACCATGCTAACCACAGAGAGGAAGGGTTGCTATAGGATACCATGCTAACCACAGAGAGGAAGGGTTGCTATAGGATACCATACTAACCACAGAGAGGAAGGGTTACTATAGGATACCATGCTAACCACAGATAGGAAGGGTTGCTATAGGATACCATGCTAACCACAGAGAGGAAGGGTTGCTATAGGATACCATGCTAACCACAGAGAGGAAGTATTACTATAGGATGCCATGCTAACCACAGATAGGAAGGGTTGTTATAGGATACCATGCTAACCACAGAGAGGAAGGGTTACTGTAGGATACCATGCTAACCACAGAGAGGAAGGGTTGCTATAGGATACCATGCTAACCACCGAGAGGAAGGGTTACTATAGGATACCATGCTAACCACAGAGAGGAAGGGTTGCTATAGGATACCATGCTAACCACAGAGAGGAAGTGTTACTAT
>NC_074679.1:7854249-7856749 GCF_029448725.1 Salvelinus fontinalis
TGTGTAGGGCCTTGTGAGTGTGTAGGGCCTTGTGAGTGTGTGTAGGGCCTTGTGAGTGTGTGTAGGGCCTTGTGAGTGTGTGTAGGGCCTTGTGAGTGTGTGTAGGGCCTTGTGAGTGTGTGTAGGGCCTTGTGAGTGTGTGTAGGGCCTTGTGAGTGTGTGTAGGGCCTTGTGAGTGTGTGTAGGGCCTTGTGAGTGTGTGTAGGGCCTTGTGAGTGTGTGTAGGGCCTTGTGAGTGTGTGTAGGGCCTTGTGAGTGTGTGTAGTGGAAAATACTGAAATAAAAGGTGAATAAAGATACAAGGTCACCTAGTGGAGTGTTTCTACTTGTGTTGTGGGTTCAACTGAACATAGCTGCAACTGTTAGCAAGGATATTTCAATTCTCAGATACAGTTTGTGTTTGCCTTGGTTGATCTTGGTCGAGGATATGTAGCTAGCTGGCAGTGTTTGTGTTGTGTTACCGTAGATACTTTGACTAGATGGAGTGTACATGCTCATGGTGTTTGGACACAGGGAGAGACAGGACAGTCACAGGACAGGGGGCAGCCAGCCTCAGATAGGCCCTATTGTGTACAGATGTCCAGATGGGCCTTTAATGAGTCCACAGCTGGGCACAAAGAGCTACCGGTACGCCTTTACACTGTGGCACACAGACACACAGATAGACAGAGAGAAAGATACACACACAGGAAGGGCATGATATACACACACACACACACACACACACACACACACACACACACACACACACACACACACACACACACACACACACACACACACACACACACACACACACACACACACACACACACACACACACACACACACACACACACACACACACACACACACATGGGAGCCTACAAACAAGAACAAAGAAAGAATCATCCTGGAAAAACCACATGAGCGTTAGGAAGTGGTCTGAGAACATGACATTAGATTCAACAGGTGACTTTAGGTCTCATTAAATTAGTTGACTAGTTTTCCCAACACCCAAACCAGCTCAATCCAGTTGAACCAGGTTGCCAGGTGCAGTCCTTTGAGGCCAATGGGGTTCCCCATTGGTGAACAATCATTGGTTTGAGAGCAAACTGGCAACCTAGCAACTTGGAGGTGTAGATTGGTTATCGCCATGGTAGCGGCTAGTTGGTCGGTTGACGATCACTCAGGGAGTGATGCAACCTTGTTTAGCAGAGGTTGTGGGTGGCTAGGTCTCCATCTAGCCACTCACACTGCCCCCGCTACGTGCCACCCACCACCCCGTCCCAACCGTCACCTCTAGTGGTGTCCTAAACTGTGACTCCAGCCCTAACGCAGAGCCCCACACAACCCCAGAAAACAATGGCCTGGATCTCATCTGATACACCAGAGATATTATTATAACAGAAATGTGGTTACTGTATGTTCTGTACTATATGGTTTGTTATTGATTATTCATATGGACACGTCCACGCAACTCAATAAAGTTATTTGAATTGAATGAAAGTGGTGACCTTACTACTACAGTACAGACATGGTAAACTGTTGCAGTTTAAATTCTCACTGTCGTTCAGAGGCAAAGGTTGTCAACTGATGTCCTCTCATACTAAATATAACATGGTAACATTCCATGTACGAACATATGTAATGAAAATACAATTCCTGCATTATGAATTACTGTGTGACTGTATGAAATCAAAGTGTGTTATGTTAATGTATATGAGGTTATTGTGCAGGAATGATTGAATTTGTCTATAAAAAAATAAAAAAATAAAAAATATATATAAATAAACACACTAAATAAACAAATGTGTGAAGACATAAGCTAAAAAACGCATTCTTCACAACTCCTCTAAACGCTGTCGGATAAACCTGTTATCTTATCTTACGTCTTGAAATGTTCTGAGAGTTACTTTAAGTAAACCGTTTTAACTGTGGCCAACTAGGGTACTGTGGCTATTTGATCATAATGTAGTCCTACTTAGAGTGGCCTACCATCAAAAACAATGGAGGAAATGCATCCCATAACATTTTAACATGGAAATAGCTGTTCTATCATTCAGCCTACAGTTGCAGCCAAGGTGTGGTGTTCAATGTAGCCTACATTCCATGAGACTTTTTGAAAAGAAAACATACAGGGCTTGACATGAACCTGTTCATCCACTTGTCCTTCAGACAAGGAGGTGACTGAACATGTTGTTGTGTTGTTTGATGCAAGAAACCACTTTACAAAATAAAATCCATTATTATTCCCATACCATTATTACAGAGAATCAGACTATGCTACTATGCTACCCTATTCCTATTGGCTACTTAGTTTATTCAAGCCTTCAAACACAACACTGTCCCATTATCACACAAAAAAACTCTTTACCTGACTCGCTTTTCAAAGATTTCTAGAAATGTACACGTTTTGTTCTCTTGTAGGAAGCAATCACTCCTCCACTGCTGACTACAAATGATCTATAACTGGGTTAATAACTCACTAACTAGCAAAGGATATGAACAAAATGTGCAC